>NC_056725.1:1996375471-1996567971 GCF_019279795.1 Protopterus annectens | reverse complement strand
GGTCTGTATCTTCTCCCTGTGTTTGTGTGGGTTTTGCTTTTATTTGATGGTGCACTGGTAGCATTGTTGCCTCACAGCTGCAGGTTCTCAGGTTTGATTCTTGGCTGGGGTTCCTTCTTTGTGGGGTCTGTATCTTCTTTCTGTGTTAGTGTGGGTTTGCGTTTGTGTCCTCCCATGTTACAAAGACATGTCTGCATTATTTTTTTCCTGGGCCTCTGCTGAAAATTGTTTTTTTGTTCCAAGTCAGACTGTCCTGATTAACAAATGTTAAATAAAATTTACAGGCATTTGAATTTCAGACTTCAGGTTTCTGAATGTTTAATTTCATACATATTTGATGGTGCAGTGGCAGTATTGTTGTCTCAGAGTCGCAGCTATAGGATTTGTGGTTTGATTCTTGGCTGGGGTGCCTTCTTTGTGGAGTCTGTATCTTATCTCTGTGTTTGTGTGGATTTGCTCTGGTGTCTTGCCATTTTACAAAGACGTGTCTACAGTATTTCTCCCTGGGCCTCTGCTGAAAATTGTTTTTGTTCCATCACATGTAAAATTGACAGGCATTTGAATTTCAGACTTCATAGTCTTCAGAAAATACATAGTAAAACAACTTTTTATTCTAGCAATAAATATATAGTAACACAACCTTTTATTATAGCAATTTTTTAAGTTTATAAGGTGACTATTTGAAATGTTTCCTTATTTTTGGGACTGTAATACCCTGTTAGTGGCTTTGTCCAGGTTTTTTGTGCTAAGGTTGACAGCTATGGCAAGAACTGAATTCACTGAATATGTTTGAGAGCTGCATTCCCTCATTACTGGGTTTGTCCAGGTGTTTTGTGCTAAGAGGTTGACAGCTATGGTGAGAACTGAATTCATTAAATGATAGCCATTTAAGTTTCAGTCTTCCTCTCGTTCACAAAACAGCTGATTTGGCGTAGTGGTATGTTGCTCTTGACTGTTTTGCACAGGGACCTTGTCTGTAAAATGTACGGTGGTAACACAGCATTTTTCTTTCACAAAGCAGGTGATTTGGCATAGTGGTATGTTCTGACTCTTTTTTTGCACAGGGACTTTGGCAGTAAAATGTATGGTGGTACCGTGGTAACACAGCATTTTATTCTAGCAGCTTTCCAAGATTATACAAGCAATGTTTAATGTGTCCCTGGTTTTTGCCCTTTTGACCCACCCCAATAAATTTGGCTTTTTCCAGACTTTTTGTGCTGCGAGGTTGAGATGCAGTTGAGTATTGAGTAGATTTTACAAAGAGCTGAGAGCTGCAGGGGAAAAGAAGTTTAGTGATAATAGCACAACAGGCTGTGTGCTTGCTTTTGATGCAGAAGGTTGTTGGTTCTACTCCCATAAGGGGTGAATGCTGCCGTACTGAAAGTTAAGATACTAATTATGAGCCTGTTATCAGTTTGCCATCCATTTCCTATTGCAATATTACTAGCTTATTTTTAATGTAATTTAGGCAATTTATTCCACAGGGGCATCAGACACTTTATTGTTCGATGAAACCATGAAATATAAAGGTGATTGCTAGCACCAACCTCTTCATTACAGATTTATTTAACGTGGAATTATTTAGATTACTTTTTTACTACTTCAGAGATTGTGCATATTTACTGATAATGGTGGACTGTAGAATTGTGCATATTTACTGATAATAGTAGACTGTAGAAGTTTGAGTAGACTTTTATGATGGAAATGTTCTGAATTGGACAGTTTTGTTTCATTGTTTACTGGAAAAATGTTCAAAGCAATAGGAAGGTGTATCAAAGAACACATGTGTTTCATATCCTATGATTTGAAAACAGCCCAGAATTAATTTTTATCTGCCACGAGTAAAATGTATTTTCTTTGAATGTGGATTTTAATGTTGTTTCAGTGAATGTGAGTTTCAAGGGCAGAGAAGGTTTAATGCCAAGTTTGTTTAGCAGATGTCTTCGTGTTTGTGCTGTAAAATGCAAAAATAAAACTTTCAAATGAAGTTCAAATCATCATAGAAGTAAATCAGTATGCACATTAGTGTTTATGGTAAATGGAGTGAAATAGCAAAGTAATGAATCATTGGAATGGCTGCAGGGAGGCTCCATTCGACCAGGGTTTTGTGAGGGGGAAGGTCGGCAAACTTAGACAGCCCCAGCTGAACCATACCTCCCAACTGTCCAGATTTTCAAAGAATGAATAGATTTTTTGCTTCTTATTTTTGATTTGTTCCTCATAAAAAATTGTGGTTTTCTGGCAAATCATTTAGGAATTAAGTCACTAAATAATGACACACCTAGTTTCAGACTTCATAACCTTCAGAAAAATCCATGCTAAAGTAAGACCTGTTCTATCAACTGTCCCAGTTTATAGAAGAGCATTTTTTAGTACTGTTTATATGTTCCCCCCAATATATTTGGCCTTGTCCAGATTTATGTCCCAGTTTATACAAGAGCAATTTTAGTACTGTTTATATGTTCCCCAATATATCTGGCCTTGTCCAGATTTATTGCATTAACAGGTTGAGAGGTACATGCAAATAAATTGCTTTATAGAATTAGGCATAGCCAAACCTCTGAACTGTCCCTGATTTTGACTCAAAATGTTGCTCTTCCCCTAATGATCCCTCCGCAAACTAGCAATTTTGGAAGAAAACATGGAGGGTTTATAATTAAGAAATAACTGTAATAATCAGATTACTTTTATTTCAGAAATGCATGTAGATTATTTTATTTTGTCAGCTGCTCAAGTTAGCAGTACTAATATTAAAGTGTCCCTTCTTTGGCAGGTTCCCAGCTGTATTGTGTTGCTATTTTATATTTTTACATCACATTTGTTGGTCCATTTTTCATAAAATTGTGTTTTTTTTGGCAAATTAGTGACAAATAATTAAAGACTGAAGTTAGAAAATAATGACAGACATTTGAGTTTCAGAATTCATACCATTCAGAAAATTCATACTAATGCAAGACCTCTATTAGCTTTCTAAGGTTATAAGAGCAATATTTTAAACATTGTCCTTGTTTTTGGGCCTTTGTCCCATTTCTTTGTATGGCTTTGTCCAGATTTCTTGCTCTGAGGTTGAGAGATATGACAAATGTGTCAGGGCCATCACAAGTCAGCCAGAGACATTTCAAACTGTGACATACTTGTTACACCCCACTCCCCCATGTAGTGACTCTGGATGTGTCGAAGCAAGGCAAGGAGTAGTTATGCAGTGTAAATGTGCAGAGAATCCCACCAATCCAAGGTAGACACAAGTACTAGAGTGGCTTTTCATCTGTCCTTGATTTTTGCAGAATGGTCTGGTTTCTGTCATATTTTTTGTACTGTTGATTTATGCTTATTACTCAAAGTGCCTGTTGTTCTGTGTTTAAGTAGCAATACTTTAATGACCATCAGGTAAGCTTGGCTGAGATTGCAAGATGCAAGTAAGCTTTAATAAGCATACTGTTAAAGAATTGCCAACATTGAAAGCCTTTCTGTTGCCATGTAGAGAATACTTAACTAGATAATGTATAAGCCTTGGGTATTGAAATGCATATGCCAGTATTTGTAATAAAGGACAGAATTACATTATTTTAAGAGTCTCATTACACTTGGAGACTTACAGACAGTCATCTCCGCAGGCTTTAACCATAAACCGAATGCCAATCACGTGGTCTATAACCTGTACAGTAATCCTTTTAAGCAATGTATCTTGTTAGCTTTTCATTTTTTACTTTGATCATGTTTTCCCCATGAAGCAAGTAGATGTCAGGCAGCAGGTCTTTTTTTGGATAAGAAACATTTTTACAAGTGGGGGCATCAGAGATTTCTACTTTCAGCATGTTACTTGTTACTTTAATAAAGCTGAATATAAATTATTAGAACTGTAGTGCAAGAAGTGGTTTGAGTTGAGTGCTGCTTGTTTTTCTTATACTTGATTTTGACTGGCATTCCATTAATGTATTTAAAAAAAAGTAATTTATTTTTTCATGCCACACAACTTTTTTTGTTTCCATCTAGATATTAAGCTGTCATGCAGCCAATGCATTGAAATATTTTTATTCTTCTACACTTCATTTTGTCTTGATTGGACTCTCATGACAACTGTTTGGCACCCAGTGCAGTATATTTAGTTTTTGAGGTTTGCTACTACAGGTGTTTGTGTGAATACCTCAGGCTTGAACCCTGTACCTTGTATGCAGGTGTTAAAGACCTTAATTCCCTACCCACCACCATTTGTGGAAAAAAAACTGCAGATTTTTGCCTCATGTTTGATTGATCTGTTCCTCATAATATCTGTGGTTTTGTAAATGTTGCAATGCTTGATATTTGATGGGGCAGTTGTAGCATTGTTGCCTCACAGCTGCAGGTTTTCAGGTTTGCTTCTTGGCTGGGGTGCCTTCTTTGTGGGGTCTTTATCTTCTCCCTGTGTTTGTGTGGGTTTGCTTTTGTGTCCTCCCATGTTACAAAGACATGTCTGCATTATTTCTTCCTGGGCCTCTGCTGATTTTCTTTTTTTTTTTTTTTTGTTCCAAGTCAGACTGTCCTGATTAACAAATGTTAAATAAAATTGACAGGCATTTGAATTTCAGACTTCAGGCATCTGAATGTTTAAGTCCTTGCATATTTGATGGTGCAGTGGTAGTATTGTTGCCTCACAGCTATAGGTTTTCTGGTTTGATTCTTGGCTGGGGTGCCTTCTGTGTGGGTCTGCATCTACTCCCTGTGTTTGTGTGGATTTGCTCTGGTGCCCTGTCATTTTACAAAGACGTGTCTGCAGTGTTTCTCCCTGGGTCTCTGCTGAAAATTTTTATTCTGTCAGCAGTAAAATTGACAGGCATTTGAATTTCAGACTTCATGTTCTTCAGAAAATACATAGTAACACAACCTTTTATTCTAGCATACATAGTAACACAACCTTTTATTCTAGCAATTTTCTAAGTTTATAAGATAAATATTTGAAATGTGTCCCTATTTTTGGGACTGTATTCCCCCATTATTGGCTTCGTCCAGGTTTTTGGTGCTAAGGTTGACAGCTATGGCAAGAACTGAATTCACTGAATGTTTGAGGGCTGTATTCCCTCATTACTGGGTTTGTCCAGGTGTTTTGTACTAAGAGGTTGACAGCTATGGTGAGAACTGAATTCACTAAATGATAGCCATTTAAGTTTCAGTCTTCCTCTTTTACAAAGCAGCGGATTTGGCGTAGTGGTATGTTGCTCTGTTTTGCACAGGGAGCTTGGCAGTAAAATGTATGGTTCTAGCAACTTTCCAAGATTATACAAGCAATGTTTGTGTCCCTGGTTTTTGGGCTTTTGACCCCCCCCCAATACATTTTGGCTTTTTCCAGTTTTCTTGTGCTGCGAAGTTGAGTATTGAGTAGATTTTACAAGGAGCTGAGAGCTGCAGGGGAACAGAAGTTTAGTGCTGCTTAAGTGAAGTTGGTTTACCTTGTTAATAGCACAACAAGTTGTGTACTTACCTTTCATGCAGAAGGCTGTGGGTTCTACTCCCACAAGAGGTGGATGCTGCTGTATTGAGAATGTTCTCCTTGGTGAAAATACTAACTATGAGTCTGTTATCAGTTTGCCATCCATCTCTTGCAATATTACTAGCTTATCATTTTGTAATGTAATATAGCCAATTTATTCCTGAGGGGCAACAGGCACTTTATTTTTCAATGAAACCATGAAATATAAAGGTGTTTGCTAGCAGCAACCTCTTCATTAGTTACAGATTTCTTTAATGTGGAATTATTTAGATGACTTTTACTTCTTCAGAGAGAGTGCATATTTACTGATAATGGACTGTAGAATTGTGCATATTTACTGATAATGGTGGACTGTAGAATTGTGCATATTTACTGATAATGGTGGACTGTAGAATTGTGCATATTTACTGATAACGGTGGACTGTAGAATTGTGCATATTTACTGATAATGGTGGACTGCGGAAGTCTGAGTAGACTTTTATGATAAATGTTCTGAACTGGGCAGTTTTGTCATTATGGGTGCATGCATTTTGTTTCATTGCTTACTGGAAAAATGTTCAAAACAAATTTAAAACGCCCTCTAACAACTGTAATATATTGTACAAGGAATATAATTTAGTACAATGAGGAAGGTGTATCAAAGAGCACATGTATGTTTCATATGCAAGGGGCCTATGATTTGAAAACAGCCCAAAATTAATCTTTATCTGCCACTGGCAAAATGTATTTTCTTTGAATGTGGGTTTCAATGCTGTTTCAATGAATGTGAGTTTCAAGGGCAGAGAAGTTGTAATGCTAAGTTTTTATTGTGAGACTGCATTGCTTTGTTTAGTAGATGACTTAGTATTTGTGCTGTAAAATACAAAATAAAACTTTCAAATGAAGTCCAACTCCTCATACAAGTAAAGCAGTATGCACATTAGTGTTTATGGTAAATGGAGTGAAATAGCCAAGTAATGGTTCATTGAAATGGCTGCAGAGGCTCCATTCAACCGTGATTTTGTCAGGGGGGAAGGGCAGCAAACTCAGACAGGCCCAGCTGAACTATACCTCCCAACTGTCCAGATTTTCAAAGAATGAATAGATTTTTGCTTCTTATTTTTGGTTTGTTCTTCATACAATTTGTAGTTTTCTGGCAAATCATTTAGAAATTAAGTCACTAAATAATGATACACTGAGTTTCAGACTTCATAACCTTCAGAAAAATGCATGCAAAAGTAAGAACTGTTATTCTATCAACTGTCTCAATTTCTACAAAAGCAATTTTTAGTACTGTTTATATGTTGCCCCAGTACATTTGGCCTTGTTCAGATTTACTGCATTAACAGGTTGAGAGGTACATGCAAATAAATTGCTTTATAGAATTAGGCATAGCCAACCTCTCAACTGTCTCCGATTTTGGCTTAAAATGTTGCTTTTCCCCCTAATAATCCCTCCGCAAAATAGCAATTTTGGAAGAAAACATGGAGGGTTTACAATTAAGAAATAACTGTAATAATCAAAGTTATAGATTACTTGAAATGCATGTAGATTCTTTTATTTTGTCAGCTGCTCAAGTTAGCAGTACTAATATTAAAGTGTCCCTTCTTTGACAGGTTCCCAGCTGTATTGTGTGGCTATTTTATATTTTTGCATCACATTTGGTCCATTTTTCATAAAATTGTGTTTTTTGGCAAATTAGTGACAAATCACTAAAGACTGAAGTTAGAAAATAATGACAGACATTTGAGTTTCAGATTTTATACCCTTCAGAAAAGTCATACTAATGCAAGACCTATTCTATTATCTTTCTAAGTTTATTAGAGCAATATTTAAAAATTGTCCTTATTTGTGGGCATTTGTCCCACTTCTGTGTATGGCTTTGTCCAGATTTCTTGCTCTGAGGTTGAGAGGTATGACACATGTCAGGGCCATCACAGTCAGCCAGAAACATTTCAAATTGTGACATACTTGTTGCACCCCACTCCACCATGTACTGACTCTGGATGTGTCCAAGCAAGGCAAGGAGTAGTTATGCAGTGTAAATGTGCAGTGTGTCCCCCCCCATCCAAGGTAGACACAAGTACTACAGTGGCTTTTCATCTGTCCTTGATTTTGCAGAAAGGTCTGGTTTCTGTCATATTTTTGTACTGTTGATTTATGCTTATTACTCAAAGCGCCTGTTGCTCTGTGTTTAAGTAGCAATGCTTTAATGACCATAATGTAAGCTTGTCTGAGATCGTAAGATGCAAATAAGCTTTTAATAAGCATACTGTTAATTGCCAACATTGAAAGCCTTTCTGTTGTTGCCATGCAGGGAATACTTGACTAGATAATGTATAAGCCTTGGGTATTAAAGGACAGGATTCCATTATTTTAAAAAGCTCATTACACTTGTTGGAGACTTCCAGTCATCTCTACAGACTTTACCCGTAAACTAAACAGAATGCCAGTCATGTGTGGTCCATAACCTGTACAGTAATCCTTTAAGCAATGTATCTTGAGCTTGTTTCTTGTTTGCTTTTCATTTTTACTTACATGTTTTCCCCATGAAACAAGTAGATAGTTGTCAGGCAGCAGGTCTTTTTGGATAAGAAACATTTTTACAAGTGGGGCATCACAGAGATTTCTACTTTCAGCATGTTACTTGGAACTTTAATAAAGCTGAATATAAATTATAATTAGAACTGCAGTGCAAGGAGAAGTGGTTTGAGTTGAGTGCTTCTGGTTTTGCTTGTACTTGATTTTGACTGGCATTCCAGTAATGCATTTAAAAAGTAATTTATTTTTTCATGCCTCACAACCTTTTGTTTCCATCTAAATATTAAGTAAGCTGTCATGCAGCCAATGCTTTGAAATATTTTTATTCTTCTACACTTATTTTTGTCTTGATTGGACTCTCATAATGATGGTTTGCCACCCAGGGCAGCGTATTTAATTAAAATTAGTTTTTGTAGTTTTGAGCATAGCTCCTCCCCTTTCTGATTGGCCACACCCCTCCCCCTTGACCCCATCCATTCAGCTGTCTCCTGCAGCCCCCCTTTGATTTGAAGTCACCAGCCGCCACTGATCACACCTGTGGAGGAAATTTCTGCTAACACCACCTTACTGGTTATACACATATTAACAAAATCCTGGGTGAAATTATGCATACAGCTTACTACCACTTCCAGGATTCAAACTGTGCCTGTTTGTGCTAAAAATACGAGTTTGTGTTTCATAAGAATGAGCTATTGAAAAATGACTGTCTTTTGTTTGACTGTTTTCTCTCCAATACTCTCTTCACATAGCTAATCTCTTATTTTAAAACTCCACAACCTTTGTCAGATGAGCCTTGATTATATAATGCTTTCAGAGCTATAGTTGCTATGCATAAACTGTACAAATTTCAATTCATACAATACCAAAGTAAACCCAACCAGTATGTGGTTTTGACTTTTATTGACAAGTACTTACAATTGTATTGCTATATAAACTGTATGTCAGTGTTACTCTCCTACGGGCTTGTTTATCCATTTTTAAATACTGCAAGGTGACATAATACTCATTTTTATTTATTTGCTCGGAATACTACATCTAGATTGTTACTCACCAGCCTCTCGATGCAGCCTTAGCAGCCTGCTGGCATAGACTTCCAAGTTTTCAGCCCTCTCATCTGCAACTGTACAGGAGATAAGAAAAAACATTTATGCATACCTATCCATCACATACACAGTCTGAACTTTGAAAAACACTCATTGTGATTGATACTTACACATGTCTGGAGCATTCCCAGCCCAGGCTTCTTAGACCCACTAGTCCAAGAGCTCCCTTTTCCTCCACTTCAAGTTGGCAAAGTGGTGCCAGACCTGCTCACCATCCATGGGATGCCAGTGGCACTAGTGAGTTCACGGGTGAGATATTCCCAGGCCTCCGCTTTGTATTGGGAGCCCTGGTACTGGTCCTGCAGTAATCTTATATCATGTTTTTTTACAAGGACTCTGACCATGACCCTGGAATCCTGAATGCCCCAGCGCTGCATTCAAAAGTGCACACCTTCACCAATACCAGCCATAGTGCCTACAGTGGGGAGCTACAACTGGTTATGAGCTGTATTCCCGCCTGTGAGGTTTTAATAGGGCTTATTTCCCTCCCTTTGCCATGATTAGATGGTTTTGAATATGCTGAGCTAAGCTAAGCAGACGGCAAACCGCTTAGCAAAGATAAGCATTGCTTAAAGGGGTAGATGCTAAGCACTGCTGACCAGTGCGCAAATCTGCTTAGCTATGCTAATTCTTGCTAAGCATACAAATTTCAACAATGCTTACTCCAGCTAAGCACAGCTGAGCTCAGTTTAGCATTGCTCAGCTGCTATTTTATAGTCTATCATTAGTATTATTACTTATTATGATTATTATTATCATTATTATTATTATTATTATTCTCATTTTATGTACTTTCATTACATTGCATTTTTTTGTTGCTATATTGTATGTGACACTTGTGTTTATGTGGGGGTTTCACATCTGTACTACACTGACACCTCACATTTGGACCTGCTACACTACCCCTATAAACAAATATATTTTATTCACTACCTATTTCTAATAAATATACTTTTACTGCTGTTTTCACAAATAAAAATTAATGGAATGCATTGGGGCTCAAATCATGAATGACTGCATGGTAAGTAAAAACTCTAACTACTACGCTATTTCATTTTTACTATTGTGGCTCTACATTTCTATTTAGCTCATTGGAATGTGTAAGCTAGACTGGGCATAGCTGCGCTACACGCACACCCGCTCAGCTACACTAAACTTTACTGGGGATGAAAAAAAATGTTAAAATGTTTAAGATCATCCCAATAACCCAATAATAATCCCTTACATTTTAATATTATTATCCCCTTAGATCATTCCACTGCTTTCACAGACAGGAAACATTTTATGAAAAAAGGCCAAAAATATGAGGGAAAGCTCTGGCATTCTGCCATGATCTGGACAGTTGGTTTTATGTTGTGAGGGGCTGTGATTATGTATTTTGTCCGCGGACACTATCTTGTGATAACAGTGTCCGCAGACACAATTGCTAGTTTTAGAATTGTCGAATGGCAATTCTAGAGTGCAGGGTGTGTGTGTACTGTGCGAGCAGTACTCGGACATGCCCCCTGCACTTGCTCTTATTTCATGGCCATCTAGTGTAGACAGCAGCATGCCATCATGAATATGCAGGATGCGCTGCTGTCCTAGATGGCCACGGAATGCTCCGTGCAAGAATAACACTATCCTGGGGATAGTAAATATGGAAGGGATATTTTTCACATATGTATTTATTTATTTATTTCCAGTTTGATTACCGAGGAAGTCCACTGGCCCCAGAGAGCCTGTTTTCAGTGGAGGGCCAGGGAGAAAAGCTCCATGAAACAGATTACAGTAAAGATAGCAGTCCAATAAAAATAAAGTACAACTACAAATACATATCAAATAATACAAAGCATGAGCAATATTGCCCATAGTGGAAAATATTGTGTAGATACATTTTAACAAATTCACACAGTTAAAGTCAAAAGTCAAAAGCTATTTACAATATTTACAGAGTGTGAAAGATTGTATGGGAATTAGCTATAGAAGGTTATAGCCAGCTATAAGGTGCTTAAGAACTCAGGAGGATACCCTCCCAGGGGCTTTTGTTCAAGAGTTATAGGAAGGGAGAATGCAGTTACATTTCCATTTGGAAGAGAGGTAGTTTTGAAGTTGTTTGTGTTTGACATTGTCCTTAGTGTGGAAGGGAGAGAGTTCCATTTCTTATCTAAGGAGAAGGAGAGGTGAAGTTGTCCAGCAGGACATTTAGGTTTGTGGGCAGTAATTAAGTTTTGGTATTCAGATCTGAGAGTTCTATCATCTGACACCAGCTAGCACTGAAAATATTGGTGAGAGGAAATACATAGAAAAGTAAACTTTTCTACAGTCCTCCTACACAGTTGCTAAAATTTGGAATTCTTTTCCACTGGATATCAGATTGCAAAACAGCAGTCCCATCTTTAAAACTAAATTAAAAGCCCACCTCAATCTCATATGGCAATGTACCTGTACTGGCCATGGCTAGCCCGACTAAAATCATTTAGACAAATCTTCCTTTGGCACTACTCAAAGGTCAAACACAGAGAAAAAAAAACTACCATAACAAATTGTATTTTTAAATGTATGAATATAACTGTATATAGTATTACTGCACTTTCTTACTCAAATACATTATAGTTTCTGCTTTACTACTGTGCACTTCTGTAAATTCTCATCATACTATGCCATGATATACTACTGTTTGCTCTATTGTTTGTTTTCTCTATTAATTTGCACTCATCTCTGACTTTTGTATTTTTATCATGTATGTGGAGCTTTTGTATTTTGTATTTTTTATGATTGTCATGTATGTGAAGCTTTTCTCCCTGGGTCTCTGCTGAAAATGGGCACATGATTGCCCAGTCAGACCAACTTGGTAATCAAATATAAAATATGAAAAATATATATAATGTTTGCAGTTTACTAAAATGTATCATGTATCGTGAGGTAGTAGTAGTCAAATTGTTGGGGCACAAACACCAGCAATTAGAGCGGGGGACACTGTTCCTTGTTACACTTTATTTCACTGAGTAAGGTGACTGTATTCACTGAGATAAACAATTTTTACGATCATGAGGCATCCCTGTAAACACACACATACATTTTACAAATGCATATGCTTATTAACTGCAATAAATTCATTGTAAAAATCTGAAAAAAAAATGTTAAGACATGTCATTAGTCAGAAACGCTAACTGATACCTGTGTCTGCACAATTTATTATAAAGCAGCTACATGGCATCTTTGAAAAATTGGACACCTAG
The DNA here is from genome assembly GCF_019279795.1 of Protopterus annectens. NCBI lineage: Eukaryota > Metazoa > Chordata > Ceratodontiformes > Protopteridae > Protopterus > Protopterus annectens. The sequence goes on along the minus strand of NC_056725.1, from coordinate 1,996,555,663 downwards.
TGTGTAAAACAGGAGCAGGGTACATAATAAAACTTTGATACTTTTATTATAACTCTGACAAAACATTTCCCAAAAATTCACAATTTGCAAAGTTGTGTGTAATAATAAACATGGCAGTGACCGCTGTTTTTTTATGGAAGCCCCAAATACCATTTTTGATTCGTTAAGCTCAGTCTCACAGTATTAATACAGCTCCCTGCAATTAGTGTTTCTTCTTCTTCTTCTTCTTCTTCTTTCTGCTTTTCCCGGTTAGGAGTCGCCACAGTGGATCACCTGTCCACTCATGACTGGCAGTGGAGTTTTACGGTATCGAGTTGCCAGCTCTGCGCCCAACCTTCCACAGAAGGCACACACATGCACATGCTCACAACTAGGGCCCATTTAGAGTATGCAATCCACCTACAGTGGCTCATGATTGGCAATGGAGTTTTATGGTGTCGAGCTGCCAGCCCGGCGCCCAACCTTCCACAGAAAGCACACACACTCACACCTAGGGCCAATTTAGAGTGTCCAATCCATCTACAGCATGTTTCTGTTTTATAAAAAATGCAACCTGTAATGTCAGCCAGCAGTCATTATTCAATCATTTGGAAATGGAGCAACATGCACTGATATTATATAATATTCTATGATAGCCAAATTGTAAATACTGCTGTTTTTTTAATCTTCAAATAAAAACAAGACAGCATCAATCCACACAAGCGTGGTTACATTTCTAAGTAGTAGGATTAATTCTTGGATGGTATAACCCTGTCAGTTGTTAATTCATGCACTTATGCAATAGGATTTTATTTATCTTCACTGCCGTGCCAGTAAGTATATAGAAATTTGAATTTGAATTGCATCATGAGTTCATCTCCTGGGGAAATAAAGAAATGAGGTTAGATTTTATACTTAATCTCGAATAGTAAGTATGCTCAAGGCTTTTAAAAACGTAATGTAGCATATACTGGCAACTTAGCATGGCACTCATTTTAAAGCTGCTAGAAAGAATAAATAAAATGTAGTCAACATTTTATGTATTTTATGTATTTAAAATACAGACCCTGGGTTCAATGTATCACACTTAGTCATAAGTTGTTGTGCCTATAAAATGGTAACTGAAAGTAGATCACATTTAACAAATTTCTAAGGTCGATGGAAAATAGCTAATAAAACCTAAGAACATTCCTCAAAGTATTATGTTTTTTGCTTTAGGCTGGGCACATACAAACATGTACCCTCTGTTTAATTGTAGGGCACAAACTATATTTGTTTATATCCGGTCACTGTATCTGACTGTAACCAAAATGTTGTGAAATGCATTATAGTATTTTCCACTTGCTGCCTTCAAGAATGTCCTTTCTACAAAGGAAAATGTATTTGAATAAAATCAAAACTATGTCCTGGCAGTCTTCTTACACATAAATGTCGCAGTAAGCATATAAAGAAATAAATTACTTTGATCAGATAAGCAGTAGAAATGAACAAACTGGAAAGCAGGCATATATTAAACTAGATATCATAAACACTGAATATCACAGTCAGTTAAGTCAACAAATTTTAACATTTGAATGTGCTGTGCTAATGAATTATCATATTAAACAAAGCTATTGTATGTATGTATGAAGTGTATTGGACTGTGTCTCTTCTTAACTTCAAGGAATATATTGCAGGGCTGAAAAATAGGAAAGCTTCCTGAAAAGCATCATGATAAATGGATTTGAGACAGTATTCTGTAGGGAATATGTCACTGAGTGACTGATTGTTTGCAAAGAACTATAACTTACAATGATTAATTATATAGCCTACAAAGCATAAAGAGCAGTCATATTTATTGCAGTTCTGCATTTCTGAAGTCTGCACACAGGACACTTCTACATTATCCAACCAGACTCTGCAATGACATGCTATAATGAATAGACAATCTCAAAAAGACCCCAAAACAATCTACCCTTCAAAGCATTTTCTTTAAACAAGATGCTGTTAATGGTGAAAACCACCATGGATCGCAAACATGACTAAATCTCAGTAGGATACTTACTGTAAATTAACTAGTCAGAATAATTTTATGGTTCATTTCACATTCGCTCACCCACAGCTAAAATCTTATGGAATGGAAAGGCTCAGGTAACAATGTAACATACAAGAGCTGAAAGTGCTCATTGATTGTTGGTTTATTCAATAAATTCAGGATTTTTTTCTTCTCCCTGGAGATGCTTGTTCACTTTTCTCCAGCGATAATTTGCTGGCCTGTTTTTTTATGTTGATTTTGGTTCACTGAGAATAAGCAGTACATTTTATTATGAGGCAGTTTGGAGAACAGGTCATAAAATTCTGTAGCAGTGCATAGCTATAAAACAATTCAATTTTCGAATCTGAAAAACGTCTTCTTTGATATTCCTGTGTACGCCCTACAAACCAAGGGAAGCATATGTGGGAGACATCCATAGCAGCAGATAATTAACACTCTTTTCAAATTCAGAACAATATTATGACCACACAGTCTGCCACCTTGTGTTGACCTATGGTAATTTTTTTCCTTTTAATGCTTATCCATAAAATTGAGAGGCCTACTTTCATTTCACTCTTACATCATATTTGTGTCTCCCAGCTGTTTGCCTACCTGATGGTGAATGTTGACAAAGCAATCAGAAGCAGATGCAGTCTAAGCACAATAGAAAGACTTATAGTGTATAATGCATCTCCTGTCTACATGTTACTGTCGGCGATTCATAAAAATAACAATGCATACTGTTGCACTAACATTTGAAAGCAATGTTCTCAAATGCAGTTATCCACAGACATAAAAAAGAACACAGAAAACAGCACATAGAAAAGAAGAACTACTTAAAGACATAAACCAGTCAGCATATTTGACCATAAGAAATGAGCTTGGTTTATTGCAAACACACATGCTCACACACATACACACACACACACACACACACACACACACACACACACACACACACACACACGCATGCACGCACGCACGCACACACACATACACAGAGTGGGTTTGTGCTGTAAGGGTATACAGGACACCATTTGCTAACAGAAATAACTAATAAAACAGAAAGATAACAGGGCAGTACTGTGCTGTTCATAGGATCATAAGATTATAGGAAGTTACTAGGCTAATGGCCTTATGGCCCTTCCAAGCCTAGCCAAGTTCTACCCTTATTTCAATGATCAGCAAGAATCGCCCCTGTCTAAGAGGGACACAGGTGGAACCCCCCGGGTAAATTTACAGTTACCCATCCAATCCTCCAGATTGCATTTGAAGAGGGCCAAGGAGGTGCTCTGTTTGACATGATGTGGGAGTCCATTCCAAACATGTGGTATCTTCTGCGAGACAAATCTGTCTCTCCAGCAGGTTTTATTAATGTCACACTTCAGGTTAAGGTCTTTAGAGCGAGTAACCAATGTACCATTTGACTTACAGATATGCAGCATTTCATAGATTGCCTTATATGCAAGGCATAGATTGCCTCTGAGTAGTCTGTATGAAACAGAATAAAGTGACAGTGATTTTAGACAATCCACATAGTGCTGAAGACCTTATATTTTCCTTATGAGGAACATTTGTGGTCTCTCCAATTGCTGCATGTGCTTGGAAAGGTACATACCAAAAGGGGGGTTGGATTCAACTATTGGAGTAATGGAAGAGTGCAGAGAGGTTATAGCTTCTTTTTTTTCTGGATGCAATGCCTTTACTTATGAGATGAGCAATATAGAATGCCCTTGTTACCACTGTGGAGACATAGTGAATCTGTGTGCCCAGGACTCTTACCACTGAGTACGTATGTAGGGTGTTGCTATTGATGAGGTAGTTAGCAGGAACATCTTACTTACTGAAAGGGATGATAATACATTTTTTCACATTGAGTTTAAGGCCATGACTTTGGCACCAGTCATTTGTTTGTGTAAGACCCTCTTGTAGGATGTTAATATTGTTTGGGGATACTATGACCGCTCCCAGTTTGCAGTCATCAACAAACTTTGTCAGCCACAGATTTGGTTTTAGCTTGGACTTCAGGAAAAATAGATTCCCAAACAGTACAGGTCCCAGGACTAATCCCTGTGGAACACCACTGGTTACAGTTTATAGCTGTATTACAGACATCAATGCAGCATATTGGTGCAGGCAGTTTTGGATGTGCAGAATAAATACATAGATAATGACACGGCATATGTAGAGTGTTCTAGTTTGATGTGATAATGATGTGTACCAGAATACATATGATGAGCATTCTGTAATGGGCACTTGTCTATATATAGCAGCACATGGAAAAGGAGGAGCAAATGCTTAAAGACACAGAGCAGATGGCATATGTGAACCTCAATGAAATATGTTACATTGGCTTTCACATCAGATATGGAATTAAAAGCACAGACGAAGATATGTCTCTGTAACAGTCATACACTGGGTTAGAAATATGAGCAGAACAATATACAAGAATGGAATAAAACAGTAAGGGGAGTGCAGCAAACTGGAAAAGCAACATGAATAAAATGAAAATAGGAGGATAGAAAAGCAAGGAAAGGCCAGTGCAGCAGATGCTGAGCAAGTGATAATGGTAAATCAGCATCCTTATATGAAAGTGGAAGTACAATTTTTGGCTGGCATAGTGCTATTTTCATATTGTAAGACAACTTGCAGTGTGGTAGGAGTAAGCAGGTTGTAAAATAGCACAAGGCAGGCACAGATTAAATTCATAGCAGGATAGCCACTGAACTTGGCAGCACACATACAAGGACCAAAACTAGGGAGTGGGCAGACCTGTCATTATCTTACTCTTATGCTTTTTTTTCTATTTCTCATATTTAATATTGATGGCTGTTGGGATGGCTAAGACATCATATGCTTCATTGAGCCACACTCCAAAAGAAAGTCATGGAAAGCACAGAACACTGAAGAAAGACAACAGTACATTGTCAGCAGATGCAATTCTATAACATAATGCTAAAAAAAGACTAAGTAATTATCTATTCAGAATAAGATATTTATGGACACCTCACATACCTGATGGATTTCAAAACAAATTGGGCAAGCCCAACACAACTTAAATGCAACAAAATTAATTGCTGACAACTTTATGAAACCAAAGAGAGGAGGCCATATGTGCTTTACCTTAATGCCACAATATTATACATATTCATGCAGAATACTGCAGAATCCACAAACATTGCATAAAAAAATAATGCAACCAGCATTAAATGCACTATAGCAGGCTGAAGTACTGCAAGCCATAATAGAGGAACATCTGTGAATGTATCCCAGAAGGCAGTGAGCTAGGCACCAAGCCGGGCTACAGTTACGTTACCTCTCTGACTAGGAAATAATAGATAGATACAGATTAGCCAGAGAGCCGGTGCAGGTTCTCCGTAGTACGTGTGCACCACACATCTATGCTTGTTGTCTACAGGGTAGCTCAATACCACTAGAAACATAACTGTGTTTGAGTGCAGTTGTACTGGGCTCTGGTCCATTTCAGTGGCAAAAAGGAGATGCCATAGGATTGTCCCAGACAGCTACCACTCTTATCATCTTGCATTTCCTGGCTGAAATGTGCACCAAGGTAGATGATTGCATCACTTTCCAGCCACAGTGATGGCTCAAAGAACTGGCATGCAATGGTTATATGCCATAGCCAACTTCTCCCATGCCCTTGTTGCAACAAACTGCAGCCAGGTTTCAGTTAAAACCTCCAATGTACCTGATGCCGAACTGTACATCGATGTAAAAAGGTGGCCATCACTCAGTTATCAAGTGGTCTGCTCAGCAGATGGCCTCATTACCAATATCTTGGCAACACAACCCAGTAGTGCACATGATGCTACAATATGGAAGGAAAGCAGTCTGAGGGTTGCTTTCCAACATGGTGAAATACCTGAGAAACTACTATTTGGTAAGACTACATCTATGATGTAATCAAGACTATATCTATGATGTAATCAGAATCTAAACTTGTCAATATTAAGCTTGAGGACAATATATGTGTTATCTCCTTCCCACAAACAGATGAATATAGTTATCCACAGCAGCCTTAGCTAAAGATGTCATACAGCACCCCGTCAAACCCTGCTGAGGATTCATAAAACATAGCACACACTGTGATACAAAGCACCACTGAGCATGTGTTTAGCATGCTAAAAGCAAGATTCAGATGTCTAGACACAACCGTGAGTGCACTACAATACACACCCTAAAAGGCATCACAGATGGTTACTGTGTGTGCCATGCTACTCAACACGATAACAGCAAAACATTGGCAGCTGCAGGTGTGGGTGACCTATCCCAAGAATCCCAAATGTCTGAAGATGAAATATCATGGCTGTCAGAGGATGATCAGGAGGACACAATGGAAGAAAAAAATAGGCATAGGTAACTGAAGATGCAGCCATATGTCCTAGATCAGGCAACATGGGAACATCTGACAAACACCTTTGAGTCATGACAGGCCACACATACATAAGCACACAGACTAAACATCGATGTTCACATGTAGCCCCTAACCAGCAGTACAGATGACAACTAATGGAAGTTACCCATTAGTTGTTCACATTGAACATCATACATAGCCTAAGCATAAGGTATACAAGTAAGAACATATACACTACACTCAGAGGAAACATCAACACAAGAAGACTGCAAGGAACATCAGCAAAAAGGACCACTCAGGCAATGTGTGTGATGTGGGAGATGTGCACAACAGAAGTCATCAGACAGGTAGGATATCTAGGATATAGGTAGAATCAATTGTAATACCCTATTTTATGTTTTATGAACAGCACAGTTACTGCATAGGCTAGTCAATTGTTAATAATATGAGACAGTTCTGTTTGTGAAAAGAGTTTTGTCATTGGCTAGGTTTTTTCTTATATGTTACAAATTCAAGCTGCTTATGTTGTGTAGCAAAGAGTGGGAACTAACTGAGATATGTGTTCTACCTGTCCTAATCTGTAAACCTCCATCTGAATAATCTCACACTTGCATACTGACACATCTCTTGTTTGTTAATTTTCCTTCTGTCCTTCTAAACTGAGGAAGCCTCCATTTTTGTTTTTAGTAATCCCAAACTTGCATACCTAGACATATAGTCTGTTAGCTTCCTTATTTTCCTGTTTAAAGGCTATAAAGCAGAAATGCACAATTGTGAAATATAGTGCACTACTCATTTTTAGGGCAGCCATGGTGGTGCAGCGGTTAGCATTGTCACCTCACAGCAAGAGGTTCTCCAGTTTGATCCTCGGCTGGGGTGCCTTCTGTGCAGAGTCTGCATGTCCTCCCTGTGGTCGTGTGGGTTTCCTTCGGGTGTTCCGGTTTCCTCCCACATCCCAAAGACATGCTGTAGGTGGATTGGGCACTCTAAATTGGCCTTAGGTATGAGTGTATGCATGTGTGTGCCTTCCTTGGAAGGTTGGGCGCTGGGCTGGCAACTCGACACCATAAAACTCTACTGCCAATCATGAGCGGACAGGTGATCTGCTGTGGCGACCCCTAACTGGGAAAAGCCAGAAGAAGAAGTGCACCACTCATGTTTGCCAAACACTACTTAAACTACTATTTGTCTATACTCTGCTACATTATCTGCTTAGGTCAACCAGCAAATAATCCTAATTATTTTAATTTTTGTCTCTCTCCCTCTCTCATTCTTTCACACACAGTGTACCAAGCACACAGTAAGCATGACAACTGCTGCTGAAAAGTTAACATAATCACACTATCAAAGGAACCTGCACAGCTGAACTTCACCTCCGGTTACAAAAGTTCAAAAGAAACAATACCTTCAGTTAAAGTCTACGTAGGGCAATTTCCAAGACTCAATAACTAAACTTGATTGTTTCGCCTCATGTATGCATTAGTGTGTTCTGTACTGTAGTGTTAAATCTGCTGGAGGGACACCCCACCCACAAGCCTTTTACTGCTGAAGGTGAAGTTAAATGAAAACTTTAGCATATTTTACTCTATCAGTGTAAAAAAATCCCTGGAAAAGCAATAAAGGACCATAACCATAACATTAAATGCTGTGACTCACATCAAGTATTTAGAGTTCAAAGACCTTGTCTTTATATCCATAAACATTCTACCTCACTGACTGTTTGTTTTTGGTGGTAAGCCATATGTAGGGGGAGTAACTGCACTCCATTGAAGTTCCTGATTGCACCTCCCCTCATCTCAGTTGCTTCTCCAGCTTCTATAGCATTACTTTAAGCCAAAGTCATTGCAATACTGCCTTTTGCAGTTAACTTAGGTGTATGTTAACATCCATTTACCAGCTTGTCTTACTGTCTTTAAAATTATCAGGATTTGTCTTACCTCCAGCTTTGCTGCAGTTTTACCAATAGTTTTCCTGGTACTTACTCCACTGTGGGCCAGTCTACTCCATTCATCCCTATATACACTCAGGCTTCACTCTGGTCCCATGCTCTACCCCCGGTTCCCACCCACCATCACTACATCTACACATACCTCACTCACTTCATCCTGTCTACTCATCTTCCTCTCCTGTACCTAACTTTATCTCCAGTCACAAACTGGTCTCTTTATACCATCTCCACCCATTTATGTTCGAAATTCCTTCACAACTCTCACTCTGCTCCCTCCACATCAAAGCCTACCTATTCCCCACACTATCACTGCTCAATACCTCACCTAAACATACTGCAAGATTTTTTACAACACTAAACCTGATTTACAATGCTAACCATGCTATTTCCTTCCTGTATCACCTTATTCATCCTCCTCCTGTCATTCCTAACATCACCCCCAGTAATAAATAAGCACACCTCACCATTACATCATCCTCACCTATCAGCCATCTTCCCGCTAGCTACTCAAAAATCTCTTCAAGCTTATTTCCCATAACTCCATTCCACTGTTGTAACCCCAAATACTAAAAAATATCAGTCCCAGTGTTAAGGCAATGCTTCTACCCATCTCTGCTAAACATGGCATAATAGACAAGTCTTCTTTCAACACCATACATCAGTGTGGTGATATACACCACAATCTAAGACCCAATCAAACCCCAAACCATAGAATATACCTTAAAGGTTTAAAGATAGTCACTCTAAACATTAGAAGGATATGCAACAAAATCACAGATTTTCATGCTTGCCTGACCCAATACAACCCAGACATCCTAGCCACAAAGGAGACATGGCTAAAGCCTGAAATAAAAGATGATGAAATACTACCCCCTAGTTATAATATTATTAGGCTCAATAGAAAACATAAAAAGGCAGGGAAGTAGTTATAATTTTCCCAAATATGCTCACAGTTGCTCCCTATACAGGCACAATTCCAACTTTTGGAAAAGCAGAAATTCTAATTTCATTCCTAAAACTTAGAGCCAAGAGCATATGCATTGCCATGCTATATATCCCCCCAGGTCAGAGCATTCCAATACTTGAAAACATATTATCCTGGATACCATATACAATCATAAATGAAATTTTCCTCCTGAGTGATGTAAACATTGACTGGCTGTCTTTATCTGCAAATTCAGTGATCAACAGCCTGGATCTCTTTGGATTCACTCAACTTATTAATATACTTACAAAACATGGCAAAAATAACTCCCAATAATTTATCCTGGATTGGATTGTGGTTACCAACCCATCTAATTTTACCTCTTCAGGTACCCTCCCTGATACACCAAGTGATCACCTGCCAGACTATAGCCTCAGGAGTATTACACAACTAACAAAGTAACATAAGCTGAAAACTACCCATATTCTTTCCAAATTCTCCAAGGAGTCTTTCATTCAATCTTTGAAGATATTTAACTGGTCCATCCTTAAAATACTCCCCTTAAATGATGCAGTTGAATACTTTAGTCAGCATTTCTAAATATTCTTAACACCTTAGCCCCACAGAGTACACAAAAAATTTAAAACAGCCATACCCTATGGCTCACCAACCAATGCATACTCCTTATGAAAGACAGAGAGAATGCATGAATTAACTGCCAAAAGAATAAAAATGACAAAAATTGGCAACAATTCAGACAGCTACAAAACCAAGCCAAGAAACAAGTTAATAGAGATAAAAAGTCTTATTATATTTAGCTACAAGATAGCCATAAAAACATCTCTAAGACTTTTTGGTCCTTCATATCCTATGTCACCAGCCCGGGAACAAAAAAGAATCCCAGCCCATACCCAGACACCCCCCCTCTTCAAACAACTACCTTTTCCAATACATACTTCAAAGAATGCATGGTCAACTTAACCTCAAATTCACCTGACAAACCCCTTTCCACACAGCCAACTTCCTCTATCTTAGACTCTAGCATGTTTCCTTCACAAAACTCACCTATCTGCAACCTCTCCAATACACATGCAGACAACTACACCCACGTTACCTTTCAACTAGAGTCTATAACTCTCATAAGAAAGCTTTTACATAATCTAAAACCTTATTCTTCCTCAGCCAACAACCTTTAATCTAGGTGCAGATGCAATAGCATAGCCAGTCAGCATTCTTATTAATAAATCAATAACAGAATCCTGCGTCCCTAACTTGTGGAAAATGGCACACATTACCCACATACATAAAGCAGATAATTTCACTGACCTTACAAATTTCTGTCCCATTGCCATCCTGCCTTCCCTCTCTAAAATCCGTGAAAGATGCATTCATCAACAATTTCACCACTATCTCTTACAAAATAAGTTAATCACAATACTCAACATGGATTTCGGCCAGACCACACCACCTCTACTGCATTACTATAATTTACAGAAACTGTCAATAAAGCCTGGAACTCTAATAAACTTTAACTGCAGTATTTCTAGACCTATCAAAAGCCTTTGACATGGTCTCTCACAGTAAACTCCTCAATCAATTATCTACTCTGTGTCTAACATCTCCATCTATTCAATGATTTCTCTAGCTACCTTGATAGCATGCAACAAGCTGCAAAATGGCAAGGATCCATCTCCACATACCTTCCCACTTCCACAGGAATCCCACAAGGATCCATCCTTGTCCCTCTACTGTTCAATATTTTTATCAATAAGCTACATTCATCTTCTTGTGAAGGCACTTTGATTCAATATGCAGATGATTCTACCATCATCTGTTCTTCAAACATCTTAACTCACCTCCAAGAAATCATTCAACAAGCTGTTATCTCCACTGAAACCTGGCTTACAATGGCATAACTCCTACTCAACCCACAAAACCAAACTCCTCCTCTTTACCCCCAAAACTGAAACCTCTTGTGACGATTGGGGAGAGATGGGCAAAGGCTGCCAGCCTAGTCAAATAGAATTTAATATATAATTCTATCAACTGCATAAATAAATGTAAAATACAGGCTTGTGTTTTTAAATGTAAGAAAACACTGTGAAATGTGGAACTGCAAAATATGTGAGAACATTGCACTCTACTGGCCCAGTGAAGCATGTTGTATCCTTTCATGTTAGAATTCAGCCCGAGGGTGGCTGGCTAAAGATTTCATGCCCATTGTTTTAAGGCTAAAGATTATGACCAGAATTTAGATGTGGAAGGCGCTTTATTGCTTTAGTTTCTGTTAGTATATACATGTGAAATGTCTTCTATTGTAAGTTTCCTTGCAGGTGTTAGATTGCTAAATAATGCAAATTGTGGCCTGAGAACTCAGACCAGGTGTTAAGATGATGCAATATGAGTACTGGGAAAACCTAAGTGTCAAAAATGATGTAATTTTGGGAGGGCCTTAGAGACATGTTTGTTAGTAATGTTTAAATACTATTGCTCACAAGAGACCTGGAGTATTTTGATCTGGGCATCTAACTTATCAGCACTCTGCTTATGCTCACATGTAAGTTTTTAGCATTGTGATATATTGTAGGAATAGTTAAAGCTAGTAAAGATTCTTCTTCTTCTTCTTTTGGCTTTATCCCGGTTAGGGGTCGCCACAGCGGATCACCTGTCCCCACATTGAATGGCAGTGGAGTTTTACGGTGTCGAGTTGCCAGCCCGGCGCCCAACCTTCCACAGAAGGCACACTCACATGCACACCTAGGGCCAATTTAGAGTGTCCAATCCACCTGCAGCATGTCTTTGGGATGTGGGAGGAAACCGGAGCACCCGGAGGAAACCCACGCGACCACAGGGAGGACATGCAGACTCCGCACAGAAGGCACCCCAGCTAAAGCTAGTAAAGATTAATTAGGTATTTTTCTTTGAAACCAGACCTGTCCTACTGTATTATTTTAAGTTTCTGTGTGATCTGTGAACTCTTAGATATCTCTGCGGTGTAGTAGTTTTGTCTTGTGTTTTAATTATTTATTATTAAATATTTTTAAAACCTTCTACCTGTGGCTGGTTTGTGTAGAGATGAAGTATGCTTTAGAGTACATTATATATTTATAGAGTTTACTGTCTAAGCCCTTCCAATAAGCATTAGACTGTATAGTCACATTACCATTGGATATTAATATTGCACAGTAATAATTGGACACCCTTTTAAGGGCCTTTTAGTAGCTGATATTATTAATTGGGTGGTGGCAGTAATTACTACCATATAGTCTAGGTAAAGGGGCACAGTTGGAGAATCTGTGTCAGTCTTTCCCAGGAGTGTCTGTGAAGTTGTATAAATACTTATCTCAAAGTGTGTGTGTTGTGTCAGCTACATGGGCAGGGACATGAAGCACTGGTTGGACAGGGTGAGTACTGGAGGTTTTAGCTTGCCCAGTTAGGCTGGGACCAGGACCCTAAAGCTGTGCCAGTGGGGAGTCTATTGAGGACCTGGTGAGCAAGGGCGCAACCAGCCCCAGACTGACTGTGATCTCTGTGTGCACTTAATGGAAATTGTACTTTACTGTGTGTATTATTTATCCTTTCGTCTTCTAGAAGACAACCTCCCTGGTGTTAGTGGTGAGGATTGAGGATCCTTGCTTGCTGGGCCAGGGCATGGCCGTCACAAGTGTTTGGCAGTGGTGGGATCTACTTCACATACTAATTGGCTTGTAGTGGTGTGGGTAGAGCGAATTCCTGTAGCTTATGTACAATGATCTCTAAATGTATTTTGTACTCTTAAACAGCCACACAGTGTATACCAAGAGTTCAGATCACAATTGTTTATTTCTTTTGTTAGCTTAGTGTTAGTCAGGGTGAGCAGGCAGCATGTCAGCAGAAGAGTATGGAAAGCTGACAAGGAGCCAGCTGGCGGAGATTTGCCAGGCTACGGGGTTGGTGCATGGAAACCTGACTAAGGCAGACCTGATTGCAGCCTTGGTTACAGCTGCATCAGAAAACAGCAGCCTAGAGGATAATCTGACTGACAGCGGAGATACAATATCTTCTGAGGAATGGACTGCTCACCTTTTCTGCAATGGACCTAAAAATACAGCTGGAGCTGAAGAGACTTGAGTTGGTGGCCAGGCATATGGAACTAGAAGCAGCTGAGAGAATGAGGAGCCTAGAAGCTGAAGAACAGGAAAAGCAGGGAAAGCATGAGAGGGAAATGCTGACTCTTCGCCAGAGTCATGGAGGTAATGGGGAAGGGAGTAACTGGACCCCAGAACCAAAAAAGGTCAGTCAATTTCTTCCACAGTTTAAAGAGGGGGGATAATTTTGATAGCTTCATTCATATGTTCGAGTGGGTATGTAAACAGTATGAAGTTGACCAAAGGATCTGGATACAGTTCCTGACCCCCTTACTCCATGGTAAAGCTGTAACTTCTTCAGCAAAAATGCATGACACTGACTGTTTTGATTATACTGCTGTAAAAATACATTTGTTAAAATGTTTTAAGTTAACACCTGAAATGTATAGGGAAAAGTTTCGTGAGCATAGACACAAGGCAGATGAAAATTTATGTGACTATGTTGTTTAACTGAGCACTTATTTTCATAGCTAGGTGAGTGGATGTCAGGTCACCACTTTTGAAGAGCTGGCAGACCTTTTGGTAAGGGAACAAGCCTTTAGCACTTTGCCTGAGGACATGAGGATCTGGTTAGCTGATAGACAGTGTGCTACTTCAGAGGAGTTGGGGAGGAAGGGAGACCTATACCTAGCAAGCAGGGTAGCCCTACACAGGAAAGGGACCCCCAGTACTGGTCATGGGACTAAAGGAACCCATGTTGGACAGCACAGACTGCCCCAACAGAATCTGCCAGTAGCAGAGGAAGCCACTACTCCAGGTATATGTCCAGGAGCTAGGGTTAAATGTTTTGAATGCAACCAGTGGGGCCATGTGGCATACAGGTGTCCACGGAGGCAAGGTGGGGAACCAAAGGTGAAAGAGCCAGTAAGTGGTAAAATGCCAATAATGGGTTGTCTTGAGACAACAGGGGTATGGAACTACCATCCTGCAGATGCCCTGAGTGGGAAGGATTTGGATGAGGCAGTACCATGTACTTACGCAGTTAAATGCAGTGAGGCTAGGAGACAAGCATGTGGATCTGGTAGCCTGGGGGAGACCCAGACAGACTGCATATCTGCAGCCAGGACTGCTGAAGTGGTTACTTCAGGGAGTGAGCTACGTTGTAGCAGTGAGACTGAATGTGAGCCACAGCTGCTTGTGGGTACTGATGTTCCCTTGGACAGGATAACTGCAAAGGTAGAGATGAGTAGTAGTACCCAGTCTGACAGTAAGGCACCGCTGTCAGAGGATGCCAGACTTCCTGTAGAAGGGGAGATGGGAAGGGTTACAAGGAGAGACTTGCGACAGGCTCAGCTCTCAGACCCTACATTGCAAGGCCTGAGGCAGGTAGCTAGTGAGGCACCTGATTCTCAAGGGAAGGGGAATCTGTATACTGAAACAAAGGGTTACTGTACAGAGAGTGGACTCCTAAGGGAGGGCTAGAAGATGAGAGAGTACAGCAGTTGGTAGTGCATAGAGCTTACCGTGTGGCGCTTCCAGCCATAGCCCATGATATTCTCTTTGCAGGTCATATGGGCATAAAATGTACAAAGAGGCATATTATGCAAAACTTCTATTGGCCTGGAATTTCCAGAGATGTAACAGGGTACTGCAGGACCTGTGAGCAGTGCTAAAAGATAGGCAAGGCAGGTGACAGGGTGAGAGCTCCTTTGATGCCTTTGCCTGTGATTGAGGAGCCATTTCAGAGGGTAGCTATGGATATTGTGGGTCCTCTGAGTACCCCAAGTTCCACAGGGAAAAAGTATATCCTAGTTATTGTAGATTATGCTACATGATACCCTGAGGCAGTGGCTTTGTCCTCCATTGAGGCAGAGAAGGTGGCAAATGCTTTGCTAGAGATTTTCAGCAGGGTAGGTTTCCCAAAGGAAATACTGTATGACAGAGGTGCCAATTTTATGTCAGACCTGCTGACTTGTCTGTGGAGGTCCTGTGGGGTAAAACACATGAAGACCACCCCCTACTATCCCCAGACTAATGGTCTTGTTGAGAGGTTAACTCTACAATCAAGTTCATGCTATGGGCGTTTGCAGCTCAGTTTAAGAGGGAGTGGGACAAATATTTGCCCCATCTGTTGTTTGCTTACAGAGAGGTTCCCCAGGAATCCACAGTTTTTTCACCCTTTGAGTTGCTGTAAGGGCATAGGGTGAGGGGTCCTCTAGATTTAATTTGAGATGAGTGGGAAGGTGAGTGTGAATCTCACAAGGAGTCTGTTGTGGCATATGTCCTGAACCTCAGGACAAGGTTCAGGGAACTCATGGGCTTGGCCCAGGGAAACCTGGCAGAAGCCCAACAACAGAAAAAGATGTGGTATGACAGGAATGTTCAAGCTAAACAGTATGCTGTAGGGCAGATGATGGTTCTCATTCCTGTCAGACACAACAAGCTGCAAGCAGCTTGGGAGGGACCCTACAAGGTGGTAAGCAAGGTAAGTGCTGTTAACTACATGGTGGAAGTGCTAGGCAGATGGCAGCAGCACAAATTGTACCATGTTAACATGATGAAAACGTACCATGATAGGGAGGCCCTTGTGTTGATCATTTGTAGTGTATTGCAGGAAGAGTCTGAGGAAGATCTGGGGACTGATCTCCTCAGTGAAGCTTGGGCTGACACCTCGGTGGAAGGGGTAGCAATGTCTCAGCATCTATCTCCTACCCAGGTTCGAGAAATCCGAGCAGTGTTGCAGGAGTTTGGGGGCATGTTCACCGGGAAACCAGGGAGCACCCACCTGGTGCAGCACCAGGTGGATACAGGACCCCAAAGGCCTATCAGGCAGGCCCCTTATAGGGTGCCTAAGAGAGTCAAACAGACTCTGAAGGAGGAGGTACAGGCGATGTTAGAACTAGGGGTGATTCAAGAGTCCAACAGTCCCTGGGCCTCGCCAGTGGTGTTGTTGCCAAAGAAGGATGGCAGCAACAGGTTCTGTGTGGATTACAGGAAATTAAATAGTCACACAGAGTCAGATGCTTACCCCATGCCTAGGACAGATGAGGCCCTAGAGCAGCTGGGTGGGGCTAAGTATCTTACAACCATTGATTTTACCAAGGGTTACTGGCAGGTGCCCTTGACTCCCAGTGCTAGAGAGAAGTCAGCCTTTGTGACTCCTTTTGGCTTGTATGAGTTCACAAAGATGCCCTTTGGGATGAAGAATGGCCTAGCGACTTTCCAGAGGCAGGTAGATCATATCTTAGTAGGAGCAGGAGGGTTTGCCCTTGCTTACATGGATGATATTGCTATCTACAGCCATTCCTGGCAAGACCACCTTCAGCATGTCAGGAAGGTGCTGGGCAGACTACAGAGGGCAGGGTTGGCCATTAAGCCGAGCAAATGTCAGGTGGGTATGGCAGAGGTCTCTTACCTAGGACATAGAGTGGGGAGTGGTAAGATAAGGCCAGAACCTGTCAAAGTGGAAGCTATTCAGCCATGGCCTGCACCTGTTACCAAAAAGCAGGTGAGGGCATTCTTAGGGACAGCAGGGTACTACAGAAAGTTTGTTCCCAATTATAGTACCATAGCTGCTCCCCTCACAGACCTGACAAGGAAGAACAGGCCAGATAAGGTACTGTGGACCCCAGCATGTGAGCAGGCATTTCAGAAGCTTAAGAAAGCTTTGGGAGGACCCCTTGTGTTAGCCAGTTCAGACTACAGCAAAGACTTTGTTGTGCAGGTGGATGCTTCAAACTATGGGGTGGGGACTGTACTTAGCCAGATTTCTTCAGAGGGAGAAGAGCACCCAGTGGTTTACCTCAGTCATAGGCTCCAACTCAGGGAGGAATGCTATGCAGTGGTAGAAAATGAATGTCTAGACATAGTGTGGGCACTACAAAAACTTCAGCCTTATCTGTATGGAAGAAAATTCACTGTGATGACAGATCACAACCCTCTAACATGGTTAAACAGAGCAAGTCAGCAAAATGCCAAGTTGCTAAGATGGAGTCTGGGGTTGAGAGTATATGATATGTCAGTGCAGCACAGCAGTGGGAGTAGCAATGCCAATGTAGACAGGGAATGGGGTGAGGTACACCCAGATAGACCTGGCACTCTCAAGCGATGTTTCTCAAGGGGTACTTGAAAAACTTGTTTGAGTTCCCCGGGGGGAAGAGATGTGATGATTGGGAAGAGATGGGTAAAGGCTGCCAGCCTAGTCAAATAGAATTTAATATACAATTCTATCAACTGTATAAATAAATGTAAAATACAGTCTTGTGTTTTTAAATGTCAGAACACACTGTGAAATGTAGAACTGCAAAATATGTGACAACATTGCACTCTACTGGCCCAGAGAAGCATGTTGTATCCTTTCATGTTAGAATTCGGCCCGAGGGCGGCTGGA
The DNA here is from genome assembly GCF_019279795.1 of Protopterus annectens. Lineage (NCBI taxonomy): Eukaryota > Metazoa > Chordata > Ceratodontiformes > Protopteridae > Protopterus > Protopterus annectens. The sequence goes on along the minus strand of NC_056725.1, from coordinate 1,996,537,965 downwards.
TAAAGATTTCATGCCCATTGTTTTAAGGCTAAAGTTTATGACTAGAATTTAGATGTGGAAGGTGCTTTATTGCTTTAGTTTCTGTTAGTATATACATGTGAAATGTCTTCTATTGTTGTAAGTTTCTGTGCAGGTGTTAGATTGCCAAATAATGCAGTTTGTGGCCTGAGAACTCAGACCAGGTGTTAAGATGATGCAATATGAATACTGGGAAAACCTAAGTGTCAAAAATGATGTAATTTTGGGAGGGCCTTAGAGACATGTTTGTTAGTAATGTTTAAATACTATTGCTCACAAGAGACCTGGAGCATTTTGATCTGGACATCTAACTTAGCACTCTGCTTATGCTCATGTAAGTTTTTAGCATTGTGATATATTGTAGGAATAGTTAAAGCTAGTAAAGATTAATTAGGTATTTTTCTTTGAAACCAGACCTATCCCACTGTATTAGTGGTGTAGTAGCTTTGTCTTGTGTTTTAATTATTTAGATTTGTGTAGAGATGAAGTATGCTTTAGAATACATTATATATTTATAGAGTTTACTGTCTAAGCCTTTACAATAAGCCTTAGACTGTATAGTCACATTATCATTGGATATTAATATTGCACAGTAATAATTGGACACCCTTTTAAGGGCCTTTTAGTAGCCGATATTATTAACTGGGTGGTGGCAGTAATTACTACTGTATAGTCTGGGTAAAAGGGCACAGTTGGAGAATCTGTGTCAGCCTTTCCTAGGAGTGTCATATGAAGTTGTATAAATACTTATCTCAAAGTGTGTGTGTGTTGTGTCAGCTACATGGGCAGGGACATGAAGCACTGGTTGGACAGAGGGGTACTGGAGGTTTTAGCTTGCCCAGTTAGACTGGGACATGGACCTATAGCTGTGCCAGTGGGGAGTCTTATTGGGGATCTGGTGAGCAAGGGAGCAACCAGCCCCAGACTGACTGTGATCTCTGTGTGCACTGAAGGGAAATTGTACTTTACTGTGTGTATTAGTTATCCTTTCCTCTTTTAGGAGATGACCTCCCTGGTGTTAGTGGTGAAGATTGAGGCTCCTTGGTTGCTGGGCCAGGGCATGGTCATCACACCCCTAACAAAGTATCTTTCAAAATCTTTATGGCAAATGGCACTGAAATTGAGTTAATCCACCATACCAAACTATTAGAAGTCATAATAGATGATAATCTTAAGTCTGACCTCTACATCCAAAGCAATATCAAGAAAACCCATCAAGAACTGGGCACACTATACAGTAGTTGTTTTCTGAGCACACACACGACAATTACTCTAGCCAAAGACTACCTTCTGCCCTCCCTACTCTATGGAGCACCAGTTCTAATCAACTTGCAATCATCAATAAAAAACAAACTAGAAAGCTGCTACTACAAAATTGCCAAGTTTGTTACTAATTCATCATCCTTTACCCACAACTGCAAGGTTCTGCATACCCTTAGCTGTCTCGAACTCCCCCACCACATCTCCTACATTCATCTTATAGCAATGCATAAAATCATAGACAAACCTTTAGCCTGCCCAACTCTTATCCCTTTAATCAATATGTATTTTTCAAAAATAACTCTTAGATCAGAAGCAACTTCTCATCAGAAGACAAGCAACTTCTCACTCTAAATAAACTGAATAAATCCCCTCGACAAAGCCTATACTCATACTCAGTAGCAAAAAAAATAGAACTCCTTACCTCTAACCACCAGAACTATGTCTATCCTACCAGCCTTTAAATGCTCCCTAAAAGAATACCTTACAAAATCATGGACCTGCTCCTGTGCTAGTCCTGGCTGAACTTACTCCCTATACTTCACCCACCCCCTTTCAACCTTGATCACACTCACAATCCTCTCCAGCCTCCTACTCCACTCCTTTTTGTTTTTCCCACTACCCTACCTCACCTTATTTAATTCATCTCTGCAAACTATTCCTCTACCTGTTTCTTCCTTACTCACCTAAGTTACCTGAAGGCACCCTATACTGCACTCTTCTTATAATGTCCTTCTCTCAACCCTTCTTCCTGCTATAACCATAATATGGACACCTCTCTGATACTAAGACATCCCCTAATTTCACCTCACTGCCTCTAATCATGCAATCTTTGATATCTCATTAAATACCTTATTAGAATTGTCTTAGGTCTCATTTACCACAGACTAATCTATGTAACAAATAATATGACTATTGAAATTTTCCTCACATATTGTCTTTAACTCATGTTATTGTTTTTTTATTCCACTCAACTTTGAAACATATGTTCTATGTTTTTCTCATTACGACATTTTTTCACTCTTGTGTTTTGTAGTGTAACATAATACTTTGTGATGTAAAATATTTGTACTTGCTGTTTTGTAATGTAACATGATACTTTGTGACTGAAAATATTTGTACTTGATTTTTGAAATATTGTGATTGTGGAGCTTTTCTCCATGAGCCTCTGCTGAAAATGGGTAATTTCTGGCCCAGTCAGACTTTCCTGGTCAACAAATATCAAATAAATAGTAAATAGTAAATAAATATCATCATACAGATAAATAGCATGGAAAGTCACCCACCCAACAGCCACTATTACACGTCTAGGTCCATGATGTGTATGGGAATGTATTAGCAAATACATGCTCAAAAGCAGGGGCCATACTCTAACAGTGCTGCATCACACATAGTGTTGTGTGACATACAACAGTGTGTTATTATGTAATAAAACTCCTACTATAACAAGGGTAATGACATACATCCCAGTGACTGACCAAAAAAAAATAAACAGAAACAAGCATTGCATTCCATGGATGATATGGAACGTCACACAGAAGACAATGCTAGGATGCATAGGTTATCACTGCAACATGACTCAGTTCCAGGTAATATGTGTGCAAAGTACAAACATGCAGAGCATTAGTGACAGTGACTATGCAGCATACATAGAACATTTATCAATGTTGGGGATATAGCAACACAGGTATGTATATGTGTGCAGATTCAGTCAGATATGGGAAGGCACACATGGGAACTACATGCTAGCATGGTGATTGAAAATGGAAATCAGTACAAAGAAATGCAGTGAGTGCTGAGGGTGAGGTATGTGCAGTACCATATTAATATGCCATACATGACACAGGTATACATAAAAAGACATAGTTGTGCATGTGTGAATGGCAGACAACAAGGAAAAGTGTAATGTAAAAATCAGTGATGGATTAGAAAGATGAAATTCTGTTACCCAGGTAAATATCTGTTATATGCCCACTAACAAATGATGCAAACATGAAAGCATGATGACACATACAGCATTACTGTCATCAATATTTGTACTAACATATATCAATGACAAAGAAGTACCATATATCATAAATTGAAACGAGTTGTTGTGTCTTTCGGCTTTTCCTGGTTAGGGGTCGCCACAGTGGAACTCCGGTCTGTTAATGATTGGCAGTAGATTTTTACGTGCCAAGTTGCCAGCTCTGACGCACAACCTTCAACGAAGGCACGCCCATTCATGCATGTCTCCACACAGAAGACGCTCTAGCTGAGAATCAAATAGGACAACATCTTACTGAGAGGCGACAACGCTACCGCAGCATAAATGATGAGAACAATCCTGTGGCATTAGACTTTTGAACAACTACCTACAGATTATTGCCACAGGGTCAGAATGACACAGCAGGATACCCATTGGATCAACTGTCAGTGTTACTCTAACACAGTCTAGGGCACCAATGCTGACGGATCACAGCATGGTCCTGGCTACCCCTACTAAGACCGGAGACACTTTGCCCATGTTGCTGTATTAAGGAGCTGGATATGCTGACATTAGTATGTTGGGTCACAGTGTGTGTAGGACAGTGACTGTGATGTGACCATCTGGACATGTATGCCAGACTGACAGCTAAGTGACCAACAGCAGATGTGCATGCACATTGCATCACAGACATTGATGTCCAAGGGCTATATGTGGGTCCAGTAAGAGGGGGTCCACGTCTCCCCACAGGCACTAATCTGCTCATGAGAGGTCAGGGCACGTAACATCCAGTCTGTACTATAGCACTGCTCTATCACTGCTGTAACATGGATTTCAATGGAGCATCTTACAGATTAGCACACTGTCATGTTGTGCAGCCAATGCTGACCTGACCTCTCCATGTCTGTGCTCCTGACCTTCACATAACACATGTAGCTGGTGTGCTACATGATTGGTGGCATGGAGATGTGCATGCAGGTCAGATCCATGACATCGCTGTAAATGTTCATTCACCTGTAAGCATAGCCAGACACAATCTGACGTATCAATACACATCACCTTCAATAACATATATAGTATGATGGCCAGTATTGATCCACTATGGGGAAGAGTCACCATCATTACCAGATTCTGCATGGGATAGTGGGTCACGGTCATCATGTCCATCATCTGATGTACACACATTACCAGAATGGCTAGCCACATTATCCTCCATTATCTGAGGCTACAGCATGATCCACATGGTTGTCCCTTCTGGGCTGGAGAATAAAACTAATTCATTGGCTTGTGTGCAAAGGCCATGCTATCATAGTGAGGCACCTCAAATCCCACCTCAAGATCAGTGGACAGACTACTGGAGGAGACAGGTCATGGATGTGCTTCAAGAAGAGACAGATGACACATCACATGCCTTCACACAAATCAAATGATGCATCTTAATAATAAAATAAGGTGCAACTATATGACTACAGTGCTAATGATGATATAGATATATCAGGACATCATGGTTGTGGGTGGGTCAGGAACCCTATACAACAGAGAGATGACATGTACATTAAATACCAAATATGACAGATGAGAGTAATAACATATTAAGGCCTACCTGACATGTCCTCTTGTGACTCTACTGCTGGAAGTGATAGTTCAAATGCCACTGTCATTTGAAAACATAGCCATGAAAAACATCATCATTAAGCATATAACAGCCATCATGTAGCATTCCAACAGAGGTATAACATGGGAGATAATGTAGACACATATCAGATGGGTTAATCTGATGTGCAGATTGCAGGTACTAGCAGATAAAGAAGAACACATTAGTCATGAAAGGCATAGATGGAATTGTTGTTGGTGACATGTAAGAAACAGATACAATGCCTTACCAGGTATGTCCTTCCTGATTGGGGAGTATATCATTTGTCAAAATATGGATCTTGTAGTATAGCAAGGCACAGAAACATCAACATGTGAGTATGCTCCACAGTCATGACTGCAGGCAGAGGCACAGAACAAATATGGCTTACATGAACAAGATATGGTGACACTTATGTGACAAATGGTGCACATGTCATTCAGATGTACCAATGTATAGAACAAGGCAATATGCATTACCTAGATCACAGGTGTGCTACAAAGTGGTGCATCATATCAACAAGATGGATAACCTTATCTAGTCTGTCTGCATGTGTGGATGCAAGACCTATGTCTTGTGATGATGTACCTGTAGGTTGCAATGTCACAAAAACATCAACATGTGATTATACTCCACAGTCACGGCAGAAGGCAAAGGCACAGAACACTATGGATCATGCTAGCAGTATATGTAGACACTTACGTGACGTGTTACTGCTGGAGAAATGTTGATGGACCTATGCAATTGAAAAAAAATAACACATGCTGATGGGAGTGTTATGCATGCACTGTGTTGGTAAGATAACCGTATGTAACAATTATGTTGTGCATCCACAGCATGTGTGTTTCCACATACATGGCATAATTCTGCTACTAGAACACAAATGCAACAATATGTTAATAATTGTGAAATAAAGATCCTTAAAGAGAAAGTGTATATGTTGCAGTGTTTTGGAAGTCAGAACGTACCTGTACATTCTGGAACACCCGCTTTAATACCTCCCTCGCTATCCGATGATCATGACTGGTGGTATGATGTGAGATCAGGATCACTGCTGGGGTAGATAAGGGTGGCCCAACTTTTCATACTCTTATAGCAGCAGAATCTGTTGGCTGCATGGAGGATCATGTCAGAGCAACATCACTTATAGGCCTCCTTGGATCTATTGTGACCACTCACAACATTAATAATGTTTGTCAGGTCCATCCACACTTCATTCCTTCAGACAGGCTATGGCCACACTGGTGCAAAGCTTCAATTATAATTAAATTTTCTGTTTGTGAGAAACTATCTCCCCTAGTTTTGACATCTTGAAGAAAGGGTGATATGCACAGGTTATGCTTTCTATGGGGGAATTGCATATTGACATGATGATTTTACAAAAGTGTCAGTTGACTTGCTCGCCTCTCAGTTACAATGCAAAGCTATGCAAAACAATCCATGTCATATATATTACTGTTTTACGTACAGATAATTAGAATGGATATGAAAAAAATGCCTGAATATGTAATCCATAAGAAATATCAGCATCATCACATATAACAATCCATTAAAAAATTTGTATATCTCGTATGCGGGATTTGAACCTATAGCAGTGGATATCACAAAAAGTATGGGACAGCCACATAACCAGTTTACCACATGGCCAATACTACAGTTATGGTGTTGCCACAGTTACATGCATGTCCAGACAGAATGAGCATGTTCACTCCAAGAATGTCAGATGCCTGTCATGAACAAGCACAGTCAGTGATTATAACAAATATTACTATCGTTATATGTTACACACCAAACATAATGGAAATTATACTACAATACTGAAGAAAAAAGTCAGCATATTGAAAAGAACTGTTATGAACTCATGGCTCCATATCAACACCATAAACTGTATACATTCAAAGCCATCTTCATGTTGTCTTTTTCAGACTGAATGTCCTAACAACTACACTATATTGCTAAGCATAAGAAAGTATCTGTAAACTAGTCAGTGAACATACAACTTACAGAAATCCTTGGAAATCATTAGTTTCTGTAAATATACCACAGACATTACAGGTTAATGAAATAACTATGGATATATTTTCATTCCATCCATATCTACAGTTCACGGAGGCTGTTTCCTTTTTATCAACATAACTTCATATGTGGAAAATCTCCTTGTTACTGATGGGCATTTACAATGGCTGCAGGAGACAGCTTACCTTTGAAGCAAGCTGTACATCAGCTATAACTTAAGGTAAGTTTAGCTATGCACACATGACTTTTAAGTACAATTTGTGGCATACAAAATTAATGAGGTTCATTAACATTCCATGTTTTGGAATCCCAGTTACGGATGTCTATCTAAGTTCTCAAAATTTGGCACATTAACCAATAGCTTAGTGTAAGTGTAACATGCTCAGTGCAACTACCCAATAGGTATCTGTAAATGGTCATATATGTAACATGTCCTCAAAGCTCTCCAATAGTCTGGCATCATCCTGTATGCACCAGCTTTAAAATGTAATGAGAACACATTTACTCCCCATAACATTCCTACCTGTGAATCCACCCTCAGTTAGCATGTTTTTCAAGTAATTTTTCAACAAAGTTAAATCACAGTAGTGAGGATGTAGACCAAGTGGAGGCTTCAGCATGGCTGGATGCCAAACTGGACTGGGGAGGAGATCACTCAGATGGTCACTGTCTATGCTGGACATGAGCAGTGGATGTGAGCAGAGGATGTGAGCATATCCTAGGAATTTCATGATGATTGACATACGGAACTGGATTACAAGGGATCACCATAGACAGACTGGGATCTACCAGACTGGCATGTAGCTATGCCACCACTATGATGACCTGCATTAGGGGGATGCAGAGGATCTTTACTGGAGGGTTTCAGGGGTTCAAGAACAGCCAGAAAATGCCTACAGTAAGTTGTGTAATCTGTATCTTAACACCTACATTATCATATATGTATTTGGTAAAGATATCTGTTTCTGAGACTGTTTTAAGAGTATTTTATGGGTATCTGTAGGGATAATAGTAATGCAAATGTAGGAATGTAAGTTGCAGTCATTTAAGTTAACATTAGTGTATCGAGACATTTTGAGGTTATCTGCAACTGTATACATTCAGAAGGATCTTTGATTATGACTGTACATTCATACAAATTTCACACATATAACTGTTTATACTGCATAGATTCGCATTATATAATCAGTGATGCGAAGGTATGTCGCTTAGCTCAAATTGTTCAGCAATATGGCAATGTGACTATTGGTCTCTTATGTGTGGGTTCAAATCCTTTTGTGACCTATATTTGATAATACTGACATTTATTTAAGTAATATTGCACTTCACATATAGAGGTCCTGTAGAAGTAGCTGAGAAGCATTGGAAACACGAACCACAAAGTATTACATAGAATGATGAAGGGTATATCACATGGGATCACCCATTACCAACAATTCAAAAAATAGACGAGAGAAAAACAGATATAGTAGTCTATAAATAAAGCAATGACCATTGAAATTGCTTCACCTAGAGATTACAGTGTCCCATGTACAGGGAGACACAAAGTCATAAAATATTAATATTTGGAGACAGAAATTAAAGAAATGTGGAGGAAAGATACCAGAGAGTTCCTTTAGTAGTAGGAGTGATGGGTATCATAAAAACTAATCTACAATCATATTTAGATATGCTACTGATACATGTAAATCCTTATGAACTGCAGAATGAGTCAGTTCTGGGCACGTTGCAGGTGCTACAAAGAGCACTTACGGCTAATATCAAAGACTTAATAATAATTTCACAAACTTTAATCACAACCTGACTTAGGACCATTCCCATCATTGTATTAGAAAACCAAAACTCTTAGAGAAATTAAACCGAGAGAAGGCCTATGGTTGCTTGGCAACTTATACAGTACAGCCTTTTACACATCTACCATGGCTGTGATTCATTGACTCCTATAGCTCTTAGGCTGTGGATGAGTCCACATGACTCTGTTATACACAAAACCTCTAGCAGCATTACACAGTACTTCTGTTTTTGTGAATTCTTAGAAATACGTACATTAATAATATGTATATTATAGAATATACAACATTATTGCAAGATGTTTGTTCTAATCACATTGATGAATGTAAAACCCATGCAAGTCAGCATGACTGAAACATGTTGGGATTTCTAAAACAAAATGCAATTACAAGAAGTGTGGATCTGTGTACTTTCTATGTTGTGGCTATAAGTTTAGCACTGTATATGGAGACATGTATTATCGAATCACATAGTTGAGCAATTTTGCCAATAATGGCTTACTCATTTTGAAAAGAGCCTCCTGATGTTTATTTTTCAAACGATGACAGTTAAAATCAGTTTGCTGATGCACGCTGATGTTATAAAGCATATAAATGAGTATTCCATAATTATTCCATACACTTTTACAACATTAAATGACAGGTACTGTCCATTAGCTCAAAATGTTAGGCAGTTGGTCTAGATTACTTTCATTGTTAAATTGCCAGTTTCTTATTTCTTATTTAACAACATATATGGGAGATCTAAATTTGTTTGTTAAGTGACAGCTTTTTATACATCTAGTATTTACATGGTGCACTGACGCCTATAGCAATTAGGCTGTGGATGGCTACAAATATCTACATTAGTTGTAAAGTTTCTAGAAACATCATACTTATGTCAAAAAGGCTGCATGTGTAAATGCTAGGTTGTTTGTTTGTTTTTCGGCTTTTCCTGGTTAGGGGTCACCACAGCGGAACTTCGGTCCGCTAATGATTGGCAGTAGATTTTCATGAACGCCGAGGTGCCAGCTCGACGTCCAACCTTCAACGAAGGCAAGCCCATTTACGCATGTCTTTTGAATGCTCATCCAACCGCAGGGAGGACATGCAGACTCCACACAGATGGCAGTCCCAGCACTGCAGCCGAGAATCAAACAGGAGAACCTCTTGCTGTGAGGCAACAACGCTACCGCTGCACCACCGCGGATTATGTAAGTGCTAGGTAATGTATACAAATCTTGCCTGTACATTTTGAATTTCATGATGTTATATTATTATCCATTTTTGTTTAACTTTGACTGCCCTACTACCACTGATGAACAGTAATTCCTATAATGTGTAGTTATGTCTTTCAAGTGCAATCCCATATTTTATTCCAAACAATGACACCTGGAGGATGGTGCAGTGGTATAGCGGTTAGCTCTGTCACCTCACAGCAAGAGGTGCTTCAGTTCGATTCTTAACTGGAATGCCTTCTTTGTGAAGTCTGCATGTCCTCCATGCATTTGTGTAGGTTTCTTCCCACATTCCAAAAACATGCAGTAGGTGGATTGGACACTCTAAACTGGCCATAGGTGTGAGTGTGTGGTGCACCTTCTGAGAAGGGTTGGGACTTGGGCTAGCAACCTGATCCTATAAAACCCATACCTGCTATGGAAACAAGAAGTTCTGAGGGGTTTTCATTGCCCGATGTGCTGAAAAAGCATGGGAGCAGATCCAGGATGTCACTTGGAAGTGTTATAGTTGTTTGTTATTTGCTGACACACACTCAGAATTGCATGCTTTTGTTGTTCAAATAAACAGCACATGGCATCACTTTATTTTAGTTATTCCCTGCATTATCATATAGTTGAGTTTTTTAACATCCATCAAGCCACTGTTGCTTCAGTTTGTATACAATAACCCTTGTGTGTGTAGCATTGAGAACAACATAGCAATGAGTGAAGGTGCAAAATATGGAATTATATTTCACGTCAAGCCTATCTGACATGTAATGTTCACAGTTTTGTTGTTGTATGTAGCAATCATCATATATAACCTGGCACAATTCTTCTGTTGCAGTAATCCATCCTGTTTTCCTGTTTGCAGGTGATATAGACCATGAACATGTTGCACAAGTTGGAGCAGCAGAGGAAGGAGAGAGGTATGTATTATCACTGTCAACATTTATTTCCCCAGAATGACTCATAACATAGTTAAAAATTCCGATTTAAATGTGTATTCATTGTATCTTCAGGCATGCTAATATTAATGCCAGATTACCCATAATGCATCTGCAAAGTAAGTGCAAAGGTGGTTGATTTATTGTGAATAAAAGTATAAATTTAAGTTAAATGTTACCTTTGGAGTTATAAGCAGAATGGTTTTGATAACTGCAGTTTATATGATTTTTGTTGTTACAAACTAAATGACAGACATGTCACATCTCTGTGTAATTTCCGTAGTGCTTTAACAGGAATATTTTACATATAAGTTGCTTGTAATGTTACTGCTGTTTGAACAGAAGGTGGTGGATCTTGCCAACTGCTATGTTGTGCATAGCCTGCCTATTATATTATTAAATGAGTGACTGCTGTTTCAACATTCTGAATGCTGTTGGTGGACATTTTCTGGCATGTGTTTGAGTTCTACATGTTTTGTAATACTGTGTAACTGCCCTGTGATGGTTTCTTTAGCACAAGGTTTCATATGGCTTGTTATTATTGTTGTGCCTTAAGCCACTCATGTTTTCCTGGTATGACCACATGCGGATGATGATGATGAAGACATACTGGGACCTGCATGTGCCATTGTTCATGCTGCTTATCATTGAAGACATCCACTATCTTGCCAGACAGATGATTTTTGTGACCAGATCTGGGATATGATGACACTCATCTTCCAGATGCAAATGAGGGACTTGATGGGCAATTTGGTCCAGGACATAGCACAGGCCATGCTCAACTACTTCTGGGAGATAGCTAGTGGATTCTTTTATGAATGATGTTTGACCCCATGAGGGTGGCCCCTCAGTCAGAGCTGTAAGTATTGTTTGTGTGGTCCACTTATGTAATGCTGTCATCATGGTATTTCCCATATCCAACCATTAACAGTATAGGCACAGTTGTGCAGTCATCTCATATTGCTGTCATTTTCTGGCATACATCATAATGTACACTACACATGTCATATCATATGTAGTGTTATGTTGCTGCAGCATTATGACACACATTACCAAAGTACATATGCAGTAACCAACTTGATGTACATGATATGCCGTAGTTACTGGATACATTGCTCCATATGGATAGGGGTGCTACTCCTTATGTTTGTGTGTGTGTGTGTGTGTGTGTGTGTGTGTGTGTGTGTGTGTGTGTGTGTGTGTGTGTGTGTGTGTGTGTGTATGTATACTCCTGTGCATGAAATGCTGTGTAATATTGTTATGTCCAATACACTCTGGTCTTTTTTTTTTCAAATAATTCTTTATTTTTCATAATATAAACCATGCATACATGTGAAAGTACAGACAATGAAATTTACACAAATAATAATTGGATAATGTCTACAATATTATTAATAGGCCAAAAAGGCCTTGAGAACAGATATACATTGGAAAAGGAGGAGAGAAAACATAAAGTGGAGTATGCATAGTACACTAACTAACAACAATAACCTAAAAAAAATACAATATTTACAATGCAACCATAACTAAAAATATAGACAGTGTCATTAGATAAAAGACTAAATGTAAGCAGCCCCATTAGTAACCTACCATAGGAGAGACAAATCCCTTAAATATAGGTAGAGAGTATGAGGTATATTTGTACTGACCAAAGTTTAATCACACATAGTTACCTCAAACAGGCTTTTCCAAAGTTTGCTGAAGTAGGCTCTCTTTTTAGGTCCATTTATAATGAACTTCTGGGCAGAGATATATTTGATAGCCATAATCTTAAAACCAGACCAAGACATTTTGGTACGATCTAACCAGTTATAAGTGATGTAGAGTTTTATGAGAGAACATATGTTATTAAGATATGGAGATGCAATTTAGGCAAATTAGGAGGGGGGATGTTTAGAATAGCCATTTCCCATGAAAGGGTAGAATTGTAGTAACCCATTTTTTTAAGACGCACTTTAAGTGAACACCATAGTTTATAGGAATGACTGCAGTGCCACATGATATGTAGTAAATCAGCTCTCATTGCAGGGCAGCATGTGCAGGTAGGAGAACTATTAGAATTAAATGTATTAATTATTACAGGGTATAGTAGGAGTTGTTGTTTAACATCAATTGAGTGTATAAGAGTTTTTTGAAGGGAGATAGTTCTAGAGTAGTTTTTATAGCTAGTAGTTTTTGGTCCTCTGTAATAGGAGGGTTTTGATTGTCCCAGTATTTTGAAAAAAGGCAGTTATCTTTGTAAAGTAATGGGGCTAGTAATTTGTATGATGAGGAGACTGTTTTTTCATTATTAGAAATTGTAGAAATGATTAAGTTTAGTTTGTCAACTGCCTGTGAATCAGGGAGAGAATTATTAGTTAGCAAAGTTGTAAGATCTCTTAACTGGCGAAGAATGACCGTATATTTGTTATTGACCTTAAGAATTAGTCGTAGTTCGACAAGAGACAAAGAATTATGCTTGATAATATCCCATACTTTAAGGTCTTTGATGAGAGGAAATTCAGTAAGGTCTATCAACTTGTTATTAATTTTAAGGTTTGGATTGAGGTGTAGTGGTTGAAGAAGAAGGAAGGTAGGTTGAAGATTGATGTCTTTAATCAGTTTTTGAAATAGTTTTACTTTGAATTTCAATAGGGGGGATAATTTTGAGCTATTCAAAGAGGTGAGTGATAGGAAGGGAATAGCCTTGGGATTAATTTTGTTAGAGAGAATATGTCTGTGCCATATCTTAAGCCACGCTGGATGGTGGGCTTGAGCTATGCTATTCAAGTTTGCGATGGACCATAGTTTATTAGAGCATAAGATCACGTAGTACAGATGGAAATTTGGAAGGCCAACCCCACCTTTCTCATTGGGTAGACTTAATCTGGAGAAGGAAATCCTAACGTTCTTAGGAAACCAAAGGAATTTTGCTAGGACTTTATCGATTTGTGAGAAAAGATTGTTTGATATCATTATATTTGTCGCACTAAATTGATATAGAAGTCTGGGTAAAATATTCATTTTTACAATGGCTACTTTAGAGAGAAATGTTAATTTCAGTAGCTTCCATCTTTGCAAATCCTGACATATGGTGCACCATGATTTTAGCAGATTATTTTGAAGCATGGAAGCTTGATTATGTTCAAAATTGATGCCAAGGTATTTAAGAGTATAAGATATACGAAATGAAGATTCAGGAAAAAAGAAGGGTTTGTGGGACTCAGGGTTAATTGGGAAAATGATGGATTTTTTATTGTTAACTTGGTAACCAGAGGCATTAGAAAAAAAAGTGATGGCATTTGTGATTTTAGGTAAATCTGAGTTAGGATGTTGAAAATAAAGATTTAAATCATCAGCAAACGCAGATAGTGCTACTTGAGTATTAAGAATGTTTGGTATATTGTGGTATGTGTTTTGAGTAATGTATAAGAGAAATGGTTCAAGAAATAAATTAAAAAGAAAAGGAGAGAGTGGACAGCCTTGTCTTGTACCATTGGTAATCAGAATTGGTTCAGATCTTTTTTTATTAATATATAAATATGGGTATGAATTTGTGTAGAGAGTTCTAATCATATCTGAGAATGTTATAGGTATGTTGAAATGTGATAACGTAGAGAACATAAAGTCCCAATTCACTCTGTCGAATGCTTTTGATGTGTCTAAGGTCAGGGCATACATGGGATTTTTCTCTTTTTTAGTGAACTGTATGAGAGAGTCCAATGTTAATGTATTATCCCATGTATGTCTATTGGACATAAACCCAGCTTGATCCGGTGATAGTATGTGTGGTAATACTTGTTTGAGTCTGTTGGCTAAAATAGCTGCAAATATTTTGATATCAACATTAATAAGCAAAATAGGTCTATAACTATGCGGTTCTGTTTTATCTAGATTGTTCTTTAGATGTAAGATAGTTTTGGAAAATGTTCCAATGTATGTCAGTGATTCCATTTTTTATAATGAAATTAAAGACCTTTAGAAGAATAGGGGCTATTTTTGAACTAAAGATTTTGAAGAAATTGGTAGTGAAGCCATCTGGGCCAGGGGATTTGCCTATTTTAAGTTTATTGATAGCATTTTGAATTTCTTGAATATTGAGTGGAGCTGATAAGAAAGATGTTTGATCACAGTTAAGAGATGGAAAGGTGATGGAGTTGAGAAATGTCTCCATCTGTGGATTGGAGGAGTTGTGTTTATTCTTGCTATAAATATCCATATATAGGTCCTGGAATAGTTGAATTATCTCAGAGTCTGATTTAAATATTTGCCCTTTGTATTGAAGGATAGAAATTGTAGGAGCGCCATTATTGTTTTTGAGTATTCTAGAGAGGGTCCTAGAGGGGATTTGTGCCCATTCAGAGTAGATTGCAATTTGTTTTTGTTCCTGCAATGAGTGGCTATGTAAATGTATTTCAAGTAGTTCTTTATGCGTTACATTAATCAATTTCTCCAGATCAGGGTCAGGATGCATTTTTAGTTTTTTTTCTAAGGATGTTAATTTTAGAACTAGACTTGTTTCCTTTTCTTTATTAATTTTGTTAAAGAAAGAGGCTTTGCTAATCAAAAATCCTCTTAATTCAGCCTTGCACGCGGCCCATTGTATATCTGTCGCAATTTGGGAGTTTTCAAAGTTAGCATTTAGTTCAGACAGTGAGTTGTTGATTCTATTTATGATCTCCTTACATTTAAGTAGATTATTATTAAGGGACCAGTTCAAATGGGGGGGGGGTAGTATATGTGAATATGGTCGTAAGAGATATTTTAGCATGGTCAGATAATAGCCTAGGCTCACATCTTAGTGTGTTTTTGAACTTCGAGAAGAACTTAGAAATTAAAAAGAAGTCTAAGCGTGACCATGATTTATGGCAGTTAGAGTAAAAAGTGTACATGCTATCTTTAGATGCGTCAGTACTGAAGGCAATAGTATCCATTAGGTTAAAGTCTAACATTAATTCCTCAAGGGCTATGGAAGCTTGAAAGTTGTAGGCAGAAGACTTACTAGTGCGATCTAATCTGGGGTTTATAACTGCGTTCCAATCCCCTCCTATTACAAAAAGGTGGTTCTGAAAAGAGCTAAGTATGTTGTATATTTCTAGAATGAAAATGTGTTGTTGAGTACACGGACTGTATATGTTCAAAAATAAAACTGGTTTAGTACAGTCTGGTAATATGGAAGCAAAATAACACCACCTGCCATTTTTGTCAGATTTACATTCATTTATAACACCCTGGAATTGTTTCTTAATTATGATGGCTACTCCCTTAGAATTTGAGCTATCGCCACCCGCGATTATAGACCTAATCCATTTTCTATTGGATACTTTTTCCCACCCCTCATTTGGTAAGTGCGTCTCCTGTAGGAAGCAAATATTGGCCTGGGATTTAAAAATAAGATGTAGTAATACATTTTTTTTTACTGTATTTTGTAGACCCTTAACATTCCAGCAATCTAAAGACCAACTATTGAATTCCCTGATTTAGTTAAATATATTGAGGTGTTATAGAATTGAGAAAAAGTTATTATTATAACTATATGATAAGATTTGTTTAAGGGAGGTTACGTTTGGGCTAATGAGAAAACAAGAAACACACAAAATTTTTGACACTGCCTTAACAGAGGTATTAACAATGCAGGAAAAGGTAGCACACAACTTCTTCTGGCTATCCCCAGTGCCTAACTCCTTATATGAAGAAGTATATATACACACAAACAGAAACCAAAACACTCCTATACATATGTATATAAAATAACTCTTCCAGTAGATCATCAACCTAGAGACCTTGCAAACAAAAAAAACAAAACACCCACTGAGCTTCCATATTTAGAAAGGGTTTGGGTAACTTATGGCATGTACTTGCATTACCTTGTAACCATAAAGAGAGTAAAAGAAACTACATGCCTATTTGAATGTGTACACTCTTGGACGTATAATAGAAAGCAAAACTTTAGAGTAGCTGCATTACTAAATTCAAATTAGAGGTACTTCTAAGTAAGTGTGCTGATAACTGATAAATTCCTGTACAATTCGAAAGTCTTTTAACTTAAGAAATTCCATTTGTTTTGAGCCTTACTCTTTAGGGAAATTTAACATATAACCCATGAGATTGGTAGTTATTGAAATAACAATACAAAAAAAAAAACCCAGCAGTTTAGCCAGGCATGTAACAAATAGGACATAATGTAAAGAATACTTAATGATGCAGCACAGTTTATAACACCTTAATATCATAAAGAGTCAGATAACAATACTCAAATAGTTGGATGAAGTAAAAGCTAGTATAACAAATGAGCAAGTAAAAAAGGTATCTGAAACAATAATGACTGATAATGACCAGTATATCATATTCAATTAAAAAAAAAAAAAAAAAAAAGGTGCCCTTCTCGTTGTACATTTAAGCGAGGCAACAAAAAGTGAGGTTGATTTACAAAAAATGTAGTACAAGACTCATAACCCTTTAGCTTTTAGTATTGCAAAAAACAATGCTCAAGCACTAATAATATCATGTTTTAGATGATTTGCAGCATTAGTAAGCTTGTTTAAAAAACTTTACAAGGATTTTTATATAAAATAGTGAGGGTTGTGTATTTAGCGAAGTGTAAACAGTAGCTTCACGCACCACATAGTTAGCGACAGTCTTAGCAGTATTAAAGTCTAAGAACTAACTGTCCAGCTAGGAGATAGGCATGTTTGATCACCTTGCCTTTGACAGATCCGTATTTGAGTTGCGAGTGTCTTTCTAATAGATAGACACATATTTGCAGATGCACATGGGGAAATACGAGCTTCAGCACTGAATACAGCAGCTGACCCCAGAGCCTGGAATAGATTTTAATACAGTTACCTGATGAACGTGGGAGTTCCAGGCTGCATTCCTGTAGTGAACGCGATCAAAGCGCCAGCTGCCATAAAGAATTTAGATCACGTTATCTAAAGGGAAGGTGTTGTGGAATTATCCTGTATAGGGTGCGCTAAGCTCCATTAGTAAATACCGAGGATAACACGTCAGAACAGGGTGTTGCAATCAAATGGTACCCACTTGGCAACAGCGTGTGTGAGAACTGTTCCTCCCATCACGGAGAAAACGCTTATGCTCTTGAAGGGCTTTGGATAATTTTAGAAAAAGTAAGAGTTTAATCCTTTTAAAGAGAATTGTCATTCACATTTTGAAAGCAAACTTTTAGGCAAAAAAGGTTCATAGCAACGTATAGCACTGTGTATTGCTTTAATAGTAGACACGCTGGCATTAACAATTATTCAGGAGGCTGGTATGAAATCTTATGGTTATTCCACATGAGGAATTTATGTTTTTTGGCTGCTGCTAATATTTTTTGCGCATTTTGGAAATTAAGTAGTTTAACATAGATTTGGTGGGGAATTGTGTTGTCCTGTTGTCTCCGAAGTGCACGGTGAGCTCTTTCAATGGTGATTTCAGGCTTCTCACCATCAAGTTGTAGCAATGTTTCAAAGATTTGTTTTGCAGTAGTGATTAAGCCTTGATTATCATAGCTTTCCGGAAGGCCTCTTATCAGAATATTGTTTCTCCGACTTCTTGCCTCTAGATCTGTTATTTTCATTTGTAGGTCTGTTATAACTGTAGATTTAGCACAGAGGTCTTCAGTGAGAGATTGTAATTGAAGCTCATTTGCCTGTGTTTTTTGTTCAAGCGAACCCACTCTTTCAGCAATCTGTGTGACAGATTTTCCAATGGTAGAAAGCTGTTCAGAAAAGTTCTGGATAGCTGTGTGTATGGGTTGTAGGGCCTGTTTTAATTCATCCATGTGGAAGCCGGGGTCTTCATTAGAACTAGTGTTGTTTTTGTTCAGTTCCAACTGTTGTTTATTTGTTTTTTGCCTTTTGGATAAGCTTTCTTTTTCTGGTGAGAAGATTACTGAAGATTTAGCCTTTGTTGTCTGTATCTCCATTGTAATATGATCATTTGAAGATTTTTGCTGTCTGGCCATGTGGTCTTCCGAAAACTGGAGTTTATGACGAAGTGTAGATTCCTTTTGTTCCTATGCACGTCCCGAAGCTTAGAGATGAAGAAAACTTAGAGAAAAACAAGAGGGAGTGAGGAGCTCAGTGTATGTGCAGCTCACCAGCCGACCACCATTTTGGAATCGCAATACACTTTGGTCTTATATGTGACAGATATGACTGTTGCAGTTCGCATAATGCAAGTGAAACAATTGTTCTTCTTGTTTTTTTCTGAGTATACTTAGGTTGTATGATAGCAGCTCACATACTGCATTATTCCTGTAGCTCTCACATAACACAGTGAGGTGGGTCTGGTGTATTTATTTGCACATGTTATACATGTGTATGTATTGCATCCATTTCTCTATCGGTTGTTGATGTCTTATGTCTGTTCAACAACATGACAGGTACTTGCTCATGTGATTTCTTTACCATTTTTGAGTCATGCTGTCACACTGGTGCAATGACTTTGTGTGTGGCATATAGTGACAAATATTGTGCCATGTTTTATTGAATTACTCTGGCTGACATATATGAGCAGCTATCCTTCATATTCTGCGTAGACATTCACTGGTCTGTTAATGAAAATACAGAGGTGATGCTTTATTCTCTTGTTTGTCCATATTTTGCATATGTCAATAGCTGATCTTTTTGATAATAGCTTATCTTATGATATGCATAAACAGATTTGCATACATGTCCATGCGTATGCATTTGCAGTGCATATGAAATGATTTACATAGATGTACACATGTATGAAGATATTATAATTGAGACATAACCTTACCTTTGTAATATTTGATGGTGTGTATACAGTTATTCCATTTTTTTGTGCTGTACATTTTTGACAGGACTATCCTTTGATCACTCCTACAAATATATGGTGCTATTTATATCAATAACGTTGCTTGGGGTACCTGTTGTCTTATGTTTGTATGACAGTATATATTTGTATGTGATTATCAAAAGTACTTTTGTTGTGTAACTAAGCATCTTGCTGTTCAATAGTTGCACATTGCTCATGTTTATAGCCATCATCAATCCACTATGCCCATGTGACATATGTTTGCCATTTCTTCAATGTAGAGAATCCGAAATATGAGACAACACACTGTCTCTAGCTATGCTTACAGTACAAGTGAACCGGACCCGGGCAAGAAAAAGAATATTTTAATGCAAACACATACGACAAAACAAACGGTTTAGCGCTTTCATCTGTAAACTACAGACTTCCTTCTGAGGAAGTCTGTAGTTTACAGATGAAAGCGCTAAACCATTTGTTTTGTCATGTGTGCTTGCATTAAAATATTCTTTTTCTTGCCCGGGTCCGGTTCACTTGTACTGTAAGCATAGCTAGAGACAGTGTGTTGTCTCATATTTCGGATTCTCTAGTTGATTTCTTCAATGTAGCTTTGGAGGACTTCCACACCACCCTATGTGGTGAGCACATGCATGTGCAATGTATCTACTCAGATAAAGTTGTCCTGCTTTGTTCTGTGCCTACTTTCTGTTGCTGGCATTTCCTCACTGATGTGGGTTTATGTTGTCCATCTCCCTTCCCCTTGTTAGCCTTGGGCTACTTGTTACACATATACATGGCATATGCTATGTGTATGTTTACCTTTGTCTAGATTATCATTGCTGTCATGTAAGTGTACTGGTACAATATTACCTTCTGTCACCATTTTGGTCATCATACACATGCAAGGCATATGCATGCAGGTTGATGGCAAATAATTTGATTTTATTATTGTTTATGTTATACTTGCATGTTGAGCATTACTCAGGGATTTGATTGCTTACTTCCTATGCACAGGCTGGCTTTCTTTAACTTGCATTACTTATACATGTCTCAACAGTTACATAATATTCCATATTATTGATGTGTATGTGTGCTGACATTTCTTTCTGATTGGATTATGTTATTCCATTGCATGTCATACATATGCATTGTGTACCTGAAAATGCATCTGTGTTGCCTCTGACATGGCATATGTTCTTAACATGTGGATCCCATGTCACCTATGTTTCAGTTGTGTATACTTATTTGTGTCATAGACCACCACATTCTTGCTTTGCTAGGGTATTGCTGTTTAGCACTGTTTGGTTGTTTGCCTTTCAGATGTTGGGCTGAAGGTTCTAATCTGCCCACTGCTTGTCATCTACTGCATTGTCTTGCTTGGATTTGGTAATCTGTACTCCTGTTTGGCTTACACATGCACTGCCGACAGCTTAGTTGATAATTGTCTTCAATATCCACTGGAAAGACTGAACTCCTTATTTGGTTTTCTGGTATGACTGTCATACAGTCTGCAACATCTCAGCATTAACTTGTGCATAGGTACATATGTATTTTTGCATTGTACCATGGCTGGTATGCATCCCTACCCTGTTTCCATTTTCCTTCACCCCTATAGTGCAGTCTGAATGTGTGCTGTCTGTGTACTTTATGCCTACTTTATGTTTATTTCCTACTCTTTTCTGTAATGTGCCATGATATTTGTTATATGTTTATACCTGCTGATTTGTCCTCCTTCTCCTACCCTTTTCTTGTGTTTTCCATTCCTTCTATTTTCAAAAAAGAGCCCTATTGCCAAAAAAAGAAAAAGTTACCCATGCCCCTCTGACTCTCCCTCAGACTTTCCTGTTTCATCATATGTTCTGTGTGTGTGTCCTTTCTTCACTCTCATCTGATATCTGCTTTCTTATCACACTGTTTCCTTGGGAGTGTGCATTACTTGTGCTCCCCACACATGTTCCGCACCCATTCTTAACTATTGTTAGCTATGGTGAAAGGGGCTGTGATTGCCTTTCTCCTTACTTAATTTGCATTTCTCCTTACTTAACTAATTTTTATTAGAAAGTTTGCAGATTCCATCAGATTCTGCAAATTGTAATGCATGTATTTATATATATCCTTCTACAAATTACAACAATACCCTTTTCCAGACAGATTGCTGCAGATTTTTATCTCTTTAGTAATTTTCAGTTATTAATTGTAAGTAGCACTGAGCTTGTATCATTTCCATAGATGTACATTTGTAATACAGACACACACACACACACACACACACACACACACAAACACACACACACACACACACACACACACACACACACACACACACACACACACACACACACACACACACACACACACGTCTCAGTTTACGAACAGCTTTTATAGGCATACAGATTTGCTGTGACTACTGAAGATTGTGCAGATGTTTCTGATTTATTCTGGTTTGAGCTGAGTTCTCTATACACTGAGGCATATTACTTGGTTAGCCACAACTTTTGTGTGGAACTCAGCACAGTGTGCCTCTTTTTTGGACCTTTGTAGAATCCAACCTATTGTTTACCCAAAGAAGTATATGTGGATATCCTGGTGTATTCATATCTGACTCTGGTTAGTTTCTAACAGCACAAACATTATTTCAGACACAAGTTCAAGTGGGGTTTTGGTTATGTTTTGAATAGACTACATTACCTCATCCCTCCACTACAAAATGCTCCAGCAACAGAAAATCAAGGAATTGTCTAACAGCCATGATATACAAAATCCCATGGGGGTTGAAACAGTCAATCAGTTGTCTCATGAGATATGGCATGGAAGCATCACATAGGTGTTGAGGAACCTGCCTCTTCATTTCCTGACAATGTGACACTGTGACATTTTGGGCTGTAGGTTTAGCTGACTAGTGCTGCAAAGATACCAAGTCAGTGGGTAGGACAGGTAACAGTCAAAGCAGGTATGATGTATGTGATGGGAAACAGAGAAATGCTGTATTAGGAGCCATAACAAAGCAGATTGCTGAAACCAGCAAATGTGACAGAGAATTAGACATAAGCCACATCTATGGTACAGCAGTTCCTTTGTAGCAGGCTTCTAATATATACTTTACTACTCACATGTCTGTGGTATCTGCAAAATAAATACATCACCCTACTACTGCTTTACAAACTATGAAGATGTCATTCCAACATGTCCAAAACAGCATGCTACAGAGAAAACTAGTAGAAATCACACAATTAAATCATAGTACTGCACCCGTTACATGCCCATGTTTATTCACAGATCCCCCAAATGTTAACCAAGCCTAAGAATGGCAGATCCCACACAGCATGTAATCATAACAAGATTGTGAGCCATGCCCATAGAACCACATGCACATGAACACCAGTACACCACACAATATTTAATCACAAGACTGTGAGCCATGTACATAGAACCGCATGCATATAAACACCAGTACAATACCTTACAAATGTGATATGAACTGCGTATAACTGTGTGGTAACAGTGCTGTCAAGTTTATACATACATAACCAGAGATAGTTATTGTGTTATATCTATAAAGGAAGCACTGAGTGGACTTCAAAACATAAGGCTATATCATGTGATCAGTTTTTATGATGTTAACACATACCTGAGGCCGTATGATATCGTCCAGCAGGATGAGAGTAATGAAATCACAGGTAGTGCAACACAGGCAACCACAATGACTATGGCACAACTATATATATATATATATATATATATATATATATATATATATATATATATATATATATATATATATATATATATATATATATATATATATATATAGATTCACTTCATAACACTGAAACTCAAAACACTGAAAACACATATCATACATATATTGAGTTTAAACAACATAAATCATAACACTTTCCACCAAGCAGGGGGGCAAGCCACCCTGCACCCCCCCCCATGTGTGGGGCTGTGCCTCTCACACCCCCTGCTACTTATATATATCAACTCCAAGATTGCACTTAGTGTAGTGCTTGCCCCCCTGCTTACACTTGGTGGAAAGTGCTATGATTTATGTTGTTTAAACTCAGTATATGTATGATATGTGTTTTCAGTGTTTTGAGTTTCAGCGTTTTGAGTTTTCAAGATTTTGAAGTTTTAGTGTTTTGGTTTCAGTGTTTTGAGTTTCAGTGTTTTGAGCTTTCAGCGTTATGAAGTGAATCCATATATATACATATATATATATATATATATATATATATATATATATATATATATATATATATATAAAACAACGCTGTCTCATATTTTAACCAAACTTTCCTTACCTTACTTAATAAACTAGCCCCTCTCCAAACTAAACTAATAATGAATCAATGAAGCAAAAAGTGGAAACTATATCAAAAACACAAAAACGCCAGCACCCTCCAAGAATATAAACATCTATGTAACCTAGCCAAAAAATCAATAACAAAAGATCGCAAAAACTACTACTGCGACCTGCACTCCAAGCACTCAAACAACCCAAAGAAATTCTGGACATCCATCTCCTCAATACTCAACCCTGGTAATAATACCAACTCCAGCCCCAATCCTAACCTCTCAAGCCTTGAAACAGCCACTGAATTCAACACATTTTTCATAGATTGCATAGCTAAATTATCCTCCACTTTCCCCAGCCCACCCAACAATGCTACCCTCTCACCCTGCCCCCTAACCTCCCCTCTCACCCTCCTTCTCCCCCTCCCCGTTCTCCCTTAAACCTGTCTCCACCAAAACTATCAAACAACTACTCCAAAAGCTAAAACCATGCCACAATGCCCCTGACAACCTCCCAGCAAATTTTCTTCAAATGTCAGCTGAATCTATAGCCTATCCCATATCCATTCTCATAAATAGATCCATTCAGGAATCCTATGTACCTACCATCTGGCCTCATGCTTTCATAATCCCTCTCCACAAAGGTGGTAAGAACACAGACACTACCAGTTTCAGACCCATAGCTATACTCTCTCCTCTCTCAAAAATTCTCAAGAAAACCATCCACTCTCAGCTAATGCCCTAGCTAACCCAGCACAAA
The DNA here is from genome assembly GCF_019279795.1 of Protopterus annectens. Taxonomy (NCBI): domain Eukaryota; kingdom Metazoa; phylum Chordata; order Ceratodontiformes; family Protopteridae; genus Protopterus; species Protopterus annectens. Next base: position 1,996,513,323 of record NC_056725.1, on the reverse strand, counting down.
CTCATCTCTCCCACCCAGCATGGCTTCCGCCCCAGCCACACCACCATAACAGCCCTCCTCTCCTTCCTTGAAACAATCAACCTAGCACGTTACAATGGCAAATACGTATCTTCTCTATTTCTTGACCTCTCAAAGGTATTCAACACAATCTCCCATTCCCTACTCCTCTCCCAGATCTCACACTTGCACCTATCTCTCTCAGCCTTAGCCTGGTTCTCCAGCTACCTTTCCATGCGCCAACAGGCTGTACAATGGAAAGAATCAACCTCCCCTTTTTTACCTACACCCACTGGAGTTCCTCAAGGATCAGTACTGGGCCCACTCCTCTTTAACTTATTCATCAACAATTTCCACCACTCCGTCCCTGACGCCTCAGTCATCCAATATGCTGATGACTCCACCATCATCTGCTCAGCCTCCTGCCCCTCCAAACTTCTACTTAATAACCAAATAGCCTTCTCCAAAACAGAATCATGGATGCAGTCTCATCACCTAGCCCTAAATGCCAACAAAACAAAACTAATGATTTTCACTCCTACCAAAACCTCACCATTCAAAAAGGACCAATTTACCATCAAAAGCCACAATAACTCCCTTCTAGAAATTGTACTTAGTACCAAGCTACTTGGCATTACTATTGATGAAAACCTAAAATTCGATTCCCACATCCTCTCTGCAATTAAAAAAAAACAACCAGAAAATTGGTCTCCTCTACAGACATAACTGCTTCCTAACTCCCTCCTCCCGTCAAACCCTTGCATCAACCTTCCTTCTCCCCTCTCTTTTGTACAGTGCTCCCCTATTCTCCAACCTACAACTTGGCCTCCGTTCCAAACTCAAAGCTTGTTACAATAAAATCTGCAAATTTGCAACCAATTCTAAGAACTCCTCCCATCACTGCCACTCCCTTCACACCCTGAACTGGCATGAACTCCACAACCACCTAAAATACCTACAACTTACAACAGCCCACAAACTCATCTTTAAACCAACAGAATGGCCCTTCTCTTTCCAAATCTCTAACACACTACATACCTGGACGCACCCTGAGATCCAAAGGCCAAAACCTCCTACATGTACACAAGCCCCTACACCCCCCTGGCCAACTATTGCTATCCCACACCATAGCCAATCTGTGGAATGCTCTCCCCACACCACTACTTAACATACCAAACCATAACAACTACAAATCCATGCTTCACTCCCATCTTGCCTCCAAATGGGAATGTCCTTCACATGCTCCCACCTAAAACACCGATACCACTAACTACATTCCTAAATCATTTTTCTTTGCAAAATTTAACAATATGTCATAGGTCTTTCTCTCTACATCTTTCCAAACTATTCTTTATATTATACATTCTTATTATTATACATCTTTCCTATTTCTTTTGCATGCTCCCCTCTAACCTGCCTTACATATATTCTCAAACTGACACCCTCTTAATTGCTAAGCAGTGTATCTATTAATGTAAAACTGTTATTTTCTGTACATAATAATTTTGACATACGATACTGACAGTATCTATTACTAATGTGGCAACTTACTGTATTTTTGCCTTTTCCTAGTTTTACAAAACTCTGTGGTTATATTTTGTAATGTTGCAAATGTCTGTATTTGTATTCAGAGGTTTTCTCCTCGGGTCTCCACTGAAAATGGGCCACAAGCCCAGCTGGACTAACCCGGTTAACAAACAAAAAATAAATATATATATATATATATATATATATATATATATATATATATATATATATATATATATATGTGTGTGTGTGTGTATACACACGTGTATATGTGTGTACCAATGTTTGTCTGCATTCAGGTTCTGTATTTACACTATTCTGTATGCACTTTCTACAACTCTGTCAAATTCCCTGGCAGAGTGACCCTGGACAAAGACAGTGACATTCATCTGTATCACTTGTGCATCTGTTTCACTCTCATTGGAACAAATGTCGTGATATTACAGCAATTTACCACAAATGACAGCCACAGGTCTTTTGTTTACTAATTTATTTTTTGAATAATCTCAGTTCGGGTGAATATAAGGGTTAGCATGACATCTCTAGAATATAGCATTCATTTCCTTTTTAAGCCAGGTATTTATCATGACCTAATAAACCCAAAATGTCCAAAAATAAAGTCCAACTAAAGGGATAGAACGAAGAAACCCCAGCCAATACTTATCAGACATCTGCATTTTACAAAACCTTCTTTTCTTACATCTATGATGTTAGGCAAAATTTTATCAAGTTGTCATGCAAGTATCTTTGTAAGGTTTTATGTATGAATTGAGGAAGAACACTGAGTGAATATCTGATGTTTCTTTAGGATCTCTTTTATCCTGCTTATGGAAGCACCATTATACTTACTTACCTAAATAGTTTGTGGAAAAGTTTTGTGTTCCTCTGTGCTGCCATAAAATATTTCCATTGCTTTAAATACGGTTTTGCCATCCCATTTATAACATTCTTTGCTGTTCAAAAGCGTGCACTCTGAATGGACATCCATACCAACAGAAATAAGTCCACCCACTAAAATATTGTTGAACTGGTGGACTTTCTGTTGAGATAATGTCAGCAAGGCCATCCTTAACATATTGTATGAGGGGCAGTAGAAAATTTGAGCAAAATCAGGGATGTTCTACAATACTCTGGAAACTTGAAAGGTATGGTGAGTGGTACTATGCTGAATAATGCTGCCAGTAGCCTTATCTCTGAATTGTCCAGAGTTTTGAAAAATATTTATGCTTTTTCTTATGTTTTTTCCCTCTCTCCCATAGTTTTTTTTGATTTTCTGGTAAATCACAAAAATTTGTGACAGTTAATAATGCCAAACATTAGAGTTGCATACTTGTGACTGCTAAAAATAAATAAATAAATAAATAAATAAATAAATAAATAAATAAAAAGGGCAGATAGATCTAGAGACAGAGGTAGACCACAGAGATGTTCTCTTTTCTGCTGTCTCTTGAACTTCACCAATGTACTGTGCAAGAGTGTAGACACAGGTGTCATATGCATGCAAGGTACATCAGAATGCAATGGAGAACGTGGAAGAGCACTAAAGTATAATCATATAATGACATTATTTAAGAAGTTAAGCAATTTATTAAACATTGATATTGTTTAACAGCAGTAATCCACGTCTGGTTGTGAGTATCACAGGATTTGCCCACAGTTGGCTTTGTCTGATCACTCAGGCTTTGCACTTATGATCAAACCATACCAGCTGTGCAAATTCTGTAATACCCATACACGTCTGTGTATTACTGGTAAATTAAACCTTATGTAACTGCAGATTCCAGTTCACATAACTGTATGATACATTAAATATTTATTCTAGTGTGATGGACTCTTGCTCTGCATTCGTAAGGCTGTTGATGCCATGCAGACAATAGAAGTATGACCAACTGTGATCTAATGGAAAGGTTACTGACACACAGTTTCCTTAGTATAGGATGGTAATTATCCATTGCATGGGTCTACATGATCAAACTAGTGACAAGTACATTCTTTCATATAGATATTGCATTTCAGCATTGGAGGTTACAGCCACTGACACTGGTGAAGCTGTACTCGTATCCATGGAAGCTGTCCTGATACATGAAGCAGTGCATATTCCACATCTTATAATATGTCACAAGGGTGTGCATAGAATCTGTCATCCACATGGGTGCCTGATATGTACCATGGGTGGTACATCCTTGATATCCTCCTATCATCCACATGGATGCCTCGGTCCCCTGGAAAGTTGGTGTTAAGGTAGTTGGCTGCTTTGCTAGTTGTATATGTATTACAATTATGCATCACTGCACATGTGAAAAAAAGCAACTCTTCTTTCCTGAGCTGTATTATAGGCTCTCAGCTTGACTAGGTATCTAAACTACCCCTTTAGATAGATAAACACACTGCCATATTACTTGTTTAGTAGAGGCACTTCATATAATTTTCCTGTAGTTATGCATGTAGATTAGAAGTGAGTATCATCAAAACTGGCTGTGATCAGCAGGCAACATTACCTGTGAAAGTGGTGCTATACATATTATAAAATTAAATGGCTATACTTATTATAAAGTTAAACAATTTCCCCAATGTGCAGCAAATAACTTCACTTTATTAAAATACAAGTAAATGCGACACATGATTTCAAACATTGTTTTGTTATTTACCACATTTAAATCCATGTGCATTAAAGTACCATCTTATATTCTACTTGCAGACTAATTTAGTGATAAACAATGTCTACTAGTTGACTTTCTTAGCTGATCTGCTTTTACAGGAATTGCACAGGATAATCTCTTTCCCTATAGGCATCAAGTATTAGTCACCCAGTTACAAACACAAAGGTCATTACTAACGTTCCCAACACAGTGAGAAATTGTGATACCATCAAAAACGATACACTTTAAATCATATCCATGTGCTGATTTTTCAACATGTTTACATGATACATTTATTTCATTGTAATTATTTAATTTAATAACTCTCATATTCGAATATACTATGTATATGTTCTGGGTTATTTTGCCTATAAAAATGCATGGTAAAATAAACTAATGCCCAGATATAGTGTACAAAAAGAACTGAAATCAAAATAGTCATTGAAATAATATCTTTCCTTATATGTGTATGCACAAATGTTTCAGTTACTAACATATTTTTGCATAAAGAATTATTATAACATTAATTGTTCCCTCTAACAGCTACATATTTCTTACAAGCAGAGCATCTAACAAATGTTTCCTTATGTTTCTTCCTCTTGTGTAAGTAAAAATGCTAACTCATTGCACTCTAGTGATGCCTCCAAGCGTTTCTAAACTTGCATCTTATTGACACTTCTAGGCTTCAGATATTGTCTGTTCATATTTATATTAGTAATTCCAAAACTATGCTGCATACAAACCACTGAAAAATTCATCTTAAAACTTACATGATGGACAAAGTACAGTTTTGTACCTACCATAAATGTAGATGTTCAAGTGCTAATACAGCTGCAGTAATCACAGATGGGTTCTCTGCCGTCAGGCGGTCCCTCGGTCGGCCGAATTCCAAAGTCTTGGTCCGGCGTTAGTTGATGTCGCTTCTCTTCTGACGTCAGTGAGGCCAGAGTATATAAGACACAGCCGACGCCATGTTCTTCAGTCTTTCTTGCCCCAGATGTCAGGTGCCCCCAGAAGGAAGGCAATACATAAACTATGCTTATATGTATATATATATATATATACAAGCAATGCAATATAATCCAAAATAAGTGGTAGCAAGCAAATAAAACATAGCAGGATAACCCAGTCAGGTAGTATGAAGAGGTTGTTAGGACCCATGCCTTTACCAAGTGGGGAAGGAGGGAGGGAAACCTGTACTGCAGCTGTATTAGCACTCGAACATCTACATTTATGGTAGGTACAAAACTGTACTATGTTCATCGTGCATACAGCTGCAGTAATCACAGATGGGTAGAGTCCCAAAGCTATGCACAGGGTGGTAGGTACTAGGAGGAACTGGGTTGAGCCAGAATGCCCTGCAAAACAGCAGTGGCAAAGCCTGCTCTTGTTCTGGAATATAAAGGCAGGTGGTAGTGTTTTGTGAAGGTATGTACAGAACTCCAAGTGGCTGCCTCCAAAATATCTTTGGTAGAAACTCCTCTGAGGAAGGCTATAGAGGTAGCTGTGGCCCTGGTGGAGTGTGATCTGATATCTGTAGGAACAGATTTCCCATGATAGGAGTAACAAAACCGTATGCAGTGGCCTATCCACTTTGAAATAGTCTGTTTTGTAACTGGCTTCCCTTGAGCCCCTACAGCATAGGACACAAAGAGTTGTTCTGATTTCCTGAAGGCCTTTGTTCTGTCCAAATAATAACGTAGCTGCCTATGGATGTCTAAGGAGTGTAGCAGCCTTTCCCCTTTGTTTTGAGGATTGGGGTAAAAGGTAGGTAGGTGTAGGGCTTGATTTAAAGCTACCCTGGATACCTCTTTAGGCATAAATGATGGGTTGGTATGAAGGGAAACCCTGTCCTGATGGAAAATGAGAAAGGGCTGCACCGCCATGAGGGCCTGTAGTTCAGAAACCCTACGAGCTGAAGTGATGGCCAGAAGGAAGACTGTTTTCCAGGACAAATATTGCAAATCTGTTGAGGCAGCTGGTTCAAAAGGAGGCAATGTTAATTTTTCTAGTATATAATTAAGATCCCAGGCTGGTATTGGTTGCTTCCTTGGTGGTCTTATATTCTTAGCCCCTCTGAGGAACTGTCGTAAGAGTGGGTGAGAAAATAAAGGAGGATCCGTGTTGAATTCTGCAGAAATGGCTGAGGCATGGATTTTTATGGAAGAAAATGAAAGTCCACTGTTCAGCAGCTCCGCTAGGTACTGTAATACCTGAGGCAAGTTCAGTTTTCTAGGGTCCTGGCCTCTTTTCTCATTCCAAGAGCAAAACCGCTTCCATTTTGCGGAGTAAGCTTTTCTAGTAGATGGCCTTCTGGCTTCCAAAATGACATCCTGCACCTCCTTGGAGAGTAGGGTCTGTTGTGGTGTTAAGGAATTTTCCATGCAGCGAGATTGAGTGTTTTCAGCTGACTGTGAAGAGTTTTGTAGCTGTGCTGAGTCAGCAGAAGAGGCATTAGAGGCAGGGACCAGGGAGGAGTATGTGTTAGGCTCCTCAGGAGTGGGTACCAGTGTTGCCTTGGCCAATCTGGAGCAATCAGTATCATCTTCGGTTTGTCTGTTCTTGCTTTCAAAAGCACCTTGGGCAGAAGAGGCAGAGGTGGGAATGCGTAAACTGTCCATGCTGTCCAACTGAAAGGGCGTCCACTCTCCAGGCCTTTGGGTGAAAGGCCTTTGAACAAAACTTTTCCAATTGATGATTCCTGTGGGAGGCAAAAAGATCTATGTCTGGCCTCCCCCATGCTTGGATTATTTCTGCAAACACCTGAGGATGTAACTTCCATTCGTGTGGATCTGTCATTTTCTGCTTAGATTGTCTGCCAGTGTGTTTTCCAATCCTGGCAAGTACTGTGCTTGAAGTTCGATTTGTCTTTTCAGAGCCAAGTTCCAAAGAGTCATGGCTAGTCTGCACAAGGGGTATGAATGTGTTCCTCCTTGTTTGTTTATGTACCACATTACTGTGGTGTTGTCTGTTCTTATCAGTAATTGTCCTGGATGCAGGAAGTCCTTGAAAGCTGTAATTGCATTTATTACTGCTAGCATTTCTTTTTGATTGATGTGAAGGTGCTTCTCTTTTTGGGACCATTTGCCCTGAATGCACCTGTCCATCATGTGCGCCCCCCAGGCGTAGTCTGAGGTGTCTGTGGTTATGACTTGCTTTGCTTGAGGCTTGCAGAATGGGAGTCCTGTGTTTGCTTGACATGCTTGGGCCCACCATAGAAATTCCTTTTGCAAACATGGAATTATTGGTATTATTGTTTCCAAACTGTGACTGTGTTGAGACCATAGGTTTTTTAGGTACCATTGAAGTTTCCTCATATGCAGCTTTGCAAATGGGGTTAAAAGAATGCAAGATGCCATGAATCCCAGAGCCTGCAGGATTTTCCTTGCAGTAAGCCTGGTACTTTTTGCTAGTATTTTGAAGTACTGAGATAGTTGCCCCTGTTTTTCTGGTGTTAGGTAGGCCATCTGGGTGTTTGTGTCCAAGTTGGCACCCAGGAAAGTTATTTTCTGAGATGGTGTTAGCCTTGATTTCTCTTTGTTGATTGTATATCCCAGAGAAAGCAGTAACCGTGTCACATATGCCAGATGTTCCAGATGTATGTTCTTGCTGTCCGCTTGGATCAGGCAGTCGTTCAGATAAGGGTAAATTTGTATCCCTTGAAGTCTGCAGTAGGCAATCACTGATGCCAGGCACTTTGTGAATACTCTGGGTGCAGTAGATAAGCCAAAGGGCAATGCAGAGAATTGATAGTGGATTGAACCTGCAAGAAATCTGAGGTATCTTCTGCAGCTTTGTCTGATTGGGACATGCAGGTATGCCTCCTTGAGGTCCAATGTTACCAGCCAAATCTCCTTGCCCAGCATGGGAAGAAGCTGCTGTAATGTGAGCATCTTGAATTTTGGTGCAGTAGAAATGTGTTTAGGATGGATAAGTCCAAAATGGGTCTCCAGTCGGTTCCTTTCCTTGGTACCAGAAAAGTCTTGAATAAAAACCTTGACCTTGTTGGTGAGTAGGTACCTCTTGAATAGCTCTCATGTTTATGAGCTTTGAAATTTGCAGTTGTGCCTCTGCCCTTTGATTTTGTGGCAGGTTTGGCATGCCTCTCATTTTGGAAGAGTGTGAAATTGAAATTTGTAGCCTCTGTTTATAATGTCCAGGATCCATTTGTCTGTTGTGACAATATGCCAATTGCTTGCAAATAATGCTAGTTTCCCTCCCAAAGGTGCTGCCAGCTGAGACATGCTTGGCATGGAGATGTGGAGGACATTGGGTTTGCTTCCTGTATTGTTGTGCACTGTCTTCGCCACCTCTTTGCGCTGGAGTTTGCCATTGTCGGCCTCTATATGATCCTTGTGATTGCCCTCTGCCCCTTGTGCGTCTGTATCTACCTCTTTGGGGCTTGTCAGTGGCTGGAAATGACCAGTTTTTTGAAGGCCAATTTCTGCTAAAACGTGGTGGTTGGACCTGTAAGAAGGCTTTGACAGTTTGCATAGATTTGGCTTTTTCTTCCATTTTCCATAGTATCTCCTCAGCATTAGTACCAAACAGCACATCCTTTTGTAAAGGAGCATCTAGAAGTTTAGCTTTCACATGATCAGGTAAATTTTGTTCCCTAAGCCAGGCATGTCTGCGAATGACTGATCCTGTAGCTGCGCTCTACTTGAGGCCTCTAGGGCATCATAACCACATTGTAAGGTGTGTTTACCCACTTGTTCTGCACTATGCATCATATCCTGTAACTCCTTTAAATCTGGTTGTTCAGGTTGAGACATTTTGTTCCTTAATTGTGATAACAGGAACTGTTGATATTTAAGCATATGAAACTGACAATTTAAACCCTCATGGCTAGGGTGGCGAGGTATATACCTTTTACCCCACCTTTCTAAAGATCTTGATTCCCTTTCTGCAGGAAGTGGATTCTTGGCAGTGGAGGCATTCAATCCCTTGGGGCCTTGTGAAATGGTTTCAGGGTCAGCATTATGATTTTTGAAGAGAAATTGGTGAGAGCTGGGTACTCTGTAATACCTATCAGGTTTGACTGGTGCAGGAGGCAGAGAATCCGGGTTAAGACAAGCCTCGAATAGACATCATCCAGTATGTCCAAAACAGGGGTATAGCCAGAGGTCTGTGTTGAGGTAACAAAGAAATTCCCTAAGTCTTTTCTTGGAATCTGAAAAGTCTTGGCCTTCCCAATGGAAGTGTTCCCTCAAGGTGTGTAAGGTTTCCCCAAAGGAAAAATCCTCAGGGGGATACAGGCGGAATGGACTGTTCTGCATCCGAATCCTCAAAAGGAGAGTAAGAGTGTTCCTCTGCATCAGAATGTTCTGATAAAATGGATCCCTGATCAGAAGAGGGAGAATCTTCCTCCACTCTGGGTCTCTTGTCTGGAGGGGGTTGAGAACCTCTGATAAGAGTAATTAAATCCTCTGCCATTTTAAGCATCTGTTTTTTAGGCATGGGACCTGGAGATGGGCCCTGTGCAACAGGCCTCGTGGGATGCCTGGCTGCTTTGGATTTAGTAAAGGCCTTAATTGAAAAAGAAGATGAGGGCCTAAATACACCATGGGTGGAGGTGGACCTGTCCACATTAGTAGGCTCAACATTAGCTGAGGCTTCGGTTGTAGTCTGGGAAAGGGCCGAGGACCCAGCGGTCTTGGGTACAGAGGACACCGCCAAAGGAGTGTCGTCAGTAGTCAGGGACTGCAAAGGCGTCTCGCTGAGAACCGGACCACTTGTAGCCTGTTTTGGCGTGGTGGCGGCGGGGACCATGGGCCTCGCGTGTCGGTCCTTTTCCTTGCGTTTTTTGGATAAAACGGTAGTCGGAGTGTCCGACGACATTTTATAATCAAAAGCTTTACCAAAGTAGTGCTGGGCGAACTCCGCCCGATGCTTAATAGTGCGTTTATTGAAGGTAGCGCAAAAGCGACAGCCCAAGACGTCGTGGTCTGGGCCCAAACAAGGTATGCAGAGGGAATGGAAATCCTTATGCGGTATTTGCTTCCCACAAGAAATACAATTATTAACTTTTTCTGACATCGGTCTGAGGCAAGAAAAGTTTCCTCAACGAGGTACTTAGCTTTAATGAAGACTTCGGTTTCCAAAATATTCGTAATTCAGGAGCTGGCCGACCGGCACTTGCGAACTGCTTCTGCTTCGGGCACTGCGCGGCAAAAAAGACTGAAGAACATGGCGGCGGCTGTGTCTTATATACTCTGGCCTCACTGACGTCAGAAGAGAAGAGACAACAACCGACGCCGGACCAAGACTTTGGAATTCGGCCGACCGAGGGACCGCCTGATGGCAGAGAACCCATCTGTGATTACTGCAGCTGTATGCACGATGAACATCACAGCAGCACTGATATTTGCTATCTGTTGAGTGCTGCAAACACAATATTAATTATTGGTTATTTATTGTTGTAATTTGTATATTTTTGTAAATATCTCAATAATCAAGTAACACAGAATCACAAAGCCTCATATGAAAGCTCACAGCTGGACATATAAAATGCTGCTGACAGTATTTGTGCAGCTTGAGTATTGTGATATTCTAAGTTGTTTACAAAATATTACAAAATTAATATTTACTGTGCCTATTACAACATATGACACCTAGTTTAAGACCAAGAGTCTAATGAGCACTACTTCCGTAAAGCTTGTTTGTGCTGAACAATTTACCATTTGCATTTCATTAATAAATACTATGACTTCAGAGATATGAACATTTGTTTGGAATAAGAGAACATAACATGATTTTTTCAAAAAGTTCAAGTTGCAGTAATTGAAAGTTAGAGTATAAACCCCTGGAGCTCCACTCGAGTGAATGAATTTTAATCTACTTGCAACTGAGACCACCCCTCTTTTTGATACAACACCTTTTACTGTTCTCAAACAATTACTTCTATAGTCCTACTAACAGTTATATATGGACAAAGATTGTCTTCCCACAATTATTTCTATGTCTTTCACTTCTAACTCCAGAAGGTTCATTAATTAGAGTGCAAGTTTTAGCAAGTCCTATGGATGCATCCTTTTACAGTTCTGTATTTGATTCAGTTTTGTATTACTTATGCTTCGAACTAATGGATCATATTTTGAAGGCTTCCATACACTCCTTCTTATCAGTGGTGTTTCTAACTATTATTTATTTATTATTTATTTCCAGTTTGATGACCGGGGAAGTCCACTGGGCCAAGCAGAGCCCATTTTCAGTGGAGACCCAGGGAGAAAAGCTCCAAATGCAGCTAACAGAATATAACATAAGTACAATATGGAATATACAGTATACAAAAGCATAAATATACAATTTAAAATACAAACACAAAATCAGGGAGTATACATTCAAAAACACAAATGTTAAAATATAGATAAAGTCAAAACTAATACAGAGAATATAATTAAAAGTGTTTATATACATTTAGTGTTTGTTCTAACAATGATGTTAGTGATCAGAGGTGATAGAACATGAGATTGAAGGGAGGTTTGAAAGAGACAACAGTGTAATTTAGGTTGGAAGAGAGCAGGAACAGTCCCAGTTTTAGGTAAGGTAATAAGGTAAGAATGGAGGAGAGATTTGAAATTAGAGTGGTTGTGGGTACAGTGGAGGGGGGATTCCATAGTTTAGCTATGGAATTAGTATTCTTAAATACTATCCTTTTGGTATGCTTTACACTACAAATAGCTGACTCCCACATTCTTCTTTTAACAAGCTGTTGGTCTAAAGAGATTTTGATACATATACGATGCAAGCTTGACACCATTTTTAAAAATCATAGCATCCAAAAACACAGTAGTAGAATTGCCATATTGCACTTCAAATGACCATGGTAAAAATTAGCTCTTAATTACATTTAAAATGTTCATTAAGTCATCTTCATTATCTTGTCATGGGAAAAACTGCCTGCCTGGGATTCATAGATGAGTACCATACTCTTACACAGTCTTAATTATCTAAAGCTCATATCATGGAGCAACTCATGGTTATGAAGACATGAGCTTTGCATTGCCTTTGAATCCCATCACCCCTCTTTTGTAATTAGTGTTACAATGTGTGCTGCTTGCCTATTTATCTTAGCCATTGTCAATAAAATATAAAAACATTCACAGGTATGCATAAATATCTAACTTAACTTCAAGCATCTTTCTTGAAAAGCTAAAAACAGCAAGTATATGCTGTAGCCTTGGGGGAGCTATGGTCTTCACAAACATTTGCCAGTAATATTTGTTTCAAACTATATAAAATTATGACTGAAAATGAAAAGCACAAATGCATCTTTCACTTCTCACAGCCTCCCTTTGTGTTCTAAGAAATGCAAGGGTAAGCAACATATTGCCATTTTAATCTCCGTCTATGAGTGATGCTGCTAGACAGACTACTGATAGCAGCATTAACTAAAGTCATTATTAGCAACCTGAAAGTTCTGTAACTCAAAAATAAAACTGTTTAGCATATTAACTCGAATAAAAACTGTCTAGCATGTTTTATGAAACACATTGTTTTACAAAAAAGCATGGTTTAATGATCTAATCTATAAAACGTCACGTTTTCAAGAGATATCCCTTGTCAGATTCATCTGTCCTCATGGTGTCTTGTAAGATGTTTATATATTTTAGCCCCCTTCACAGTGGCTGAATAAAAGGCATGAGAAGAATAAAAAAAAAGATTTCATTACACAGTTCATAATAAATCATTTTTACATTTACAGAAAAATCAAAGCAAATAACAACAAATTTGCAGCTATCCCAAAGTAACTGGAATTAAAACTGAGTAATACAATAAGAGACACAACTATAGAAATGTAAACAAAACTAGTTAAAAGTTATAGGGAGATACTTTAAGGTAACTTAGTGAAGGTATGCGTCTCCACAGAGCAGGTTATTAAATTGAAAATGTTATATCACTAGGTGAGTCACCTATCAATTATCCAGAGTCATGTGAGAGTGATGTGGAGAATGTGCAGAAAGAGAGACTGGGGGAGAGACAGAGAGAGAGAGAGGGAGAGAGAGCACCAGCATTAAAGTATAGCCAGAAGTATGGTAACCTCATGTTGAGATGGTAGAGTCTGTCTCATTTCCTTAGGAATACAGTGACTTTTGCTGTCAGCTAATTGACTGAGGGGGTAGAATACAAGAAAAGGAACCGATAAATAATTTGATAGATGGACATAAGGAGAAGGGTTCTGAAGCAGTGGAGAAAGTGGAGGGTGTGTGAAGATCAAGAGATGCGAAATGGGAATAAGCACTGTTGAGTAATCAACGGAGAACCAAGGGTCAGGAGAAGAGGGAGCAAAAGTAAAAGAGACAGAAACACAAAGCATCTGTAGCACTCAACTTGCAAATTTTTTAAACCAATAGTTTACAAATGGGTTTGATAAAAAAGCTATTAATAGTGCTCACAACACTGCACTCTGTAAGTCCCTGATGTGCCTTGCCTTTGCTCCCTTTGACTACAAGAGTGCTCAGAAATGAAACAACTGGAAGACATTCCCATCTGTCGTCTACTGCTCTCACTTGGCTTAGTGCTCTGGACTTTTTAGCCAGAACCCCCCCCCCATCACCTGTATATAAACATTTGCAGCCATCTGTCAATTCTTATCTATCATTTACACTGCCTCAGTCCCCTGTTGGCTGGTTCTTACTTCATTTGACCCTTGCCTTGGTCTGTTTATGATAATTCCATTTGTCTCCTTGGCATGCATTGTAAATATGGCCATCTAACTTTTAACTTAAGCTTTTTCTCTTAGAATACCCTACTCTTCTGGTTCCATCATTTTCTTAAAACTCATATTTAACTCAGTACTCAACATTGATAACATAACTAACCTATGCATAGAAATACTTTTATCCTATTGCACCTGTTCTCTACCTACCTCTCAGCATAATACAGTGCTAGGTTATTGTGGTTGCTATTCCAAAGGCATCCCCATTCCTCTTCTGCTTCTTTTTATGCCACTTTTACCGATATGTATTTCCATAACGTATGTGCTAGCTTCACTCTCTCCATTTGGCATTACCAATAATAATCATCTTAAGTCCTAGCTTCCTCAACAGCTATTTTAACATTTGCCTTCTTACTCAATTCTGCAGAGTTAAAAGCATCCATGTACAATTTGCAACTACTGGCTAACAGAATATATCATCGACTCAGACTCTCCATCATCTCACAAACCTTCAGCCTGTCCCCCGTTCTAAGACCACTGCATTTTTCTTGTATGCACTGACTCAGTTGTAGATAATTAGTCTTTTTCTCTATCATGTCTTTGTATATCACAAATCGTCCCTTTTGCCACCCTTTCCACCAGACAGGTCACCACTGTTCTCTATGAGAATCCACCCCCTTCCTCCTTCCCTTGCTCCATTTCCCCTTTTAGCATTAGTAATCTACCAGTCCTCCCTAAAATGTTTGTAGACACAGGTCACCTCAGGGCAGCCAGCAGGCTACTACTGAGTATAAAGAGAGGTGCACTAATCTATTGGGACAGTTGAAAGATTGTATCCTTTAACTTTTTTAACTAAAAAATTATTGGGATTTTTCCATTTGAGCAATATGAGTGGATTTGTACATACCATTCATTGATGGGTCTGTTATGGGAAGATCACAGTAGAAAGATGACTTATTTGGCTCTTGAAGATATTCCCTTGGAAATTAGCTGGGACAGATAGAAGGATTTCTTGACTATGGTGGAAACATGATAATAGAATGAGAGAGAGCTGTCTACATAAATACCAGGTCTCTTATCACCTTATCTGTTTGAAGAAGGATTCCACTTATAGCATATGAGGTGGGAGCAGCATTTTTGCTGAAATGCTATGTTGAACTTTTTGTATTTAGCTTTAGACTGTTGTCAGTACACCAGGTATGTGCATACTTCAGCCTTTTGTAGAGCAGTTCAGTATCAGTTGATAATCGAATAACAGTGCAGAGCTTGTAGTCATCAGGTAACATGGTGATCCATACTTCGGGGATTTTGGCTTGGATGTCTGCAAAATGTATGACAAATAGGAGATGGACCAGCGGTGATTCCTATTGTACCTCCACTAGTTGCAATTTTATATTTAGTACAGTTCCAGCAACTTTCACATCTGTTGGATAGCCAGTTTGCAATCCAGTGTACAGTTTAGGGGATCACCTTACATTTGTTTAACTTTTAATAATCACCACATGGGGATAGTGTCAACTTTCTTGTATCTGACAACATAAACCCCTGGTTCAAATATCACTGCAGAGATCACCAATGTCTTCCTCTCACCCATGCATATAATCTATGTCTCAGACAAAAATATCCTGTCCAAATTTGGAAAAGTGATCTAATTAAATTCTTCCCAATACAACACAATGCAAAAGATACCTCTCATTTCATCCAATATCCATTCTCTCAATTATGGGTAAACATCTGAAAAAATAGTTTATGCCCGACCCTCTCACTATAAACAGCAGCACTTCCTACTTTTGTCCAAATCATATTGAGTCTGACCTCGGTCGCTTAATGATGACTTCCTGAAAAACACTGATAAAGAGTTCCTTACAGGTGTCCTGTTTATAGATCCAGCAAAGACAGTTGATTAACCCCATTAATCACTATCTTCTCATAAAGAAAATAATTGAAATTGATATCAACCAAGACAATAAATTAAGTGGAGTTTAGTTTTTTTAAGTTGCCTGTGTTTGCATAAATGAGTTCTGCTATGATATATTCCATGGCTTTTCACGTAAGGCTAGTGTGGCATATGGATCAAAAATTACTTGAGTCTGTACAGGGACCACTCTTATGTAGAGGAATCACAGTGGCTGTTCTCCAGATATCAGAGGCAAACCCTGTAGACAGGCTGAAGTCAAACAGTTTAAGTATGTATACATCTACAGATACCATGTGCTTGTCAAGCATTAGTACCACTTCTTTGCTGATGACATTTTCTTTCATACGGGATGTACATTAGAGTATTTGAGGGATTTCTGGATGATATCAATGAAGACACTACTTTTTAAAAAAATAGAGTATATCTGAGTTGTCTATGAAATTTTGAGATATGGTATAAGGGATATTAAAGGCAAGGTGGTAACAAAGATCAGCCACAAGAATGTCAAAACTAATTCTAATTTACTGTTTCCAGGATGTATCCTAGGAAAATAGGTTTATAGCTCATAGGTAAGTACTAGGCTAACTGCCCTGGCAGGCCATTTTAAGTCTAGCCAATTTCTCTTTCAAAGGTGAGAATCAGACCCTGTACCTTTGTGCATGTGAGAAAAACACATTAATCATTATGCCAGCCCACAACCCAGTGAACCCTCCTCCCCCTGATTTATTTGCAAACCTGATATATTTGCAATTCCTTTTACTGTGTGTGTGGTTTCTAGTATAGCAGCACTATGGGTTTTCAAATTGTGGGCCAGGTTCAAAAAACATTGTCACATTGTGCTAATCAAGTTTTGATGATATGTAACCAAACGCAAGGTATGTGTCATTCAGAATTTCATGCTACTGATGTTCCATTGGAGCATTCTATGACATAACCCATTTCTGTGGATCAGTGAAGTTTTTCATTTATTTCTTTTTTCTGTTGAGGGTATGTTCATAAGTCAATAGATACTTAGTAAGCAATCAGTCTGCAGATCATTGCATGCAGCTAGTTAGCCCCACTATCATAGTTTAGATAAAAACACTGTAGAGATGTGTTAAATTCAGGGTCAATCTTCACTCACAAAAAATGGTAGATAGACTTTATAAGTTCCTCAGTTAGTTTAGAAGTATTTCTTTTCTCACCTCAGGTCTGACTCAGCAGGTATTTTTCTTTTTCTCCCACAGCTAACAAAGCTTTGGTCAAGCCTAGTCCTTCGCCTTTGGACAAAGATGGCAAAGTCTTTGACAGGTTTGGTAGGAGAATTTTCTGTACTTTTCCATTATCGGGGCAACACTGTTAATGCGATCTTTCAGCTGTAATCCAGTCCTCTAACACGTCCAGTGACCTCATGTCAAAGTAAAAAGTATTACTTTGAATAATTAGTTAATATGTAGAAAATAACTTTTATTTCGGACTTTCACTAACATCTGCTTGACAGAGGTACTACATTACAGCTGAACGATCGTGTTACAGTGTTGACCCGATAAGTTAGAAAGACGGAAAGTATAAAATACAGCTCAGGTCATTTTTTTTATCTCCTAAAAATAAAGTATGCTTTTTACTTATCCGCTTTTTTACTAAATTTGTTCATTTCTATACTTTAGTGTTAAAGGCCACTCTACCCTCGTTTTACTCAAGAAAGTACAGGTTGATCGGTTGATTATAATCGGCTTCTGAGAACTGTAATTTTCTTCTAAGATGAAGGGTACTAAAGTAAGATTACACGGAAATGTAAACAGCAGAGTGCTAGCAATATCAGCCATGCTGAGTTTACTTATCGGGTGGCATTGCTGTTACACAGACAATTCCGTTTCACTGCCTGGTTTAAAACAAAAAAAAACAGAGATGACAATATTTTACAATGTTATTTCCATACCTAACTTTTGCAGTGGTTGGTACGCAACAAAACCCACCAACCTCAATATAGTCTGCATTTCTGATTTTGATGTTCGTTTAATGAAAGTAGGGGGCACGCACTTTCGTTTCCCAAAGATTATTATTATTAAAAGATTTTTGTAGTTTTTAGTACAAAAAATGGGTTGAAACTTACAGAATAAAAAAGTAAGAAAAAACATATGGCTATATACAATAGTTACACAGACGTTCCGTTGTAAATTAGTAGGTAAAACTAAAGTGATCACACTGGTCAGCTGTACAGATTTTCGCAGAATGTTTAGATTTCTGCCTTATATTTTGGGTGCATTTTCATAAAATTGTGGTTTTCTTGAAAATCATTAGTAAATCATTTAAGATTTAAGTCATTTCAGACTTCATACCGTTCAGAAAATTAGCGATAAAGCAAATCCTGTTATTCTATCTAATTTCTAAGTGTTGCCCCGATAACGGAAAAGTACCGAATTTTCTTTCATTCATCTCTAGCCTTCTGAATCCTGAATTGCCAGGCTCATAGGTTGAATCACATAGCGAATTGTGTAGTCAGTTTGAGGAACTTTTCTGCCACATTAGTCTCAGAAGGTATATCCTTTCTGAATCCTGTTATCTGTAACTTTCTCCAGTGTTTAAACATTTTTAAAGTATGTGTTTGATTACGCTGACTCTGCTTGCATACCTGCAACTACTACTACTGTGTTGAGATGTTTTGTCTGGTTACGTGATAGGAATTTTTCTGAAGTAAAATCTGAGATTTTTAATTCAACTTTGGATAAGAAGGTTTTGTTTGGCCCTTCTGCTCAGTTGATCAAACACTTTGCTTGAAGGAGGCAAACTGGTCCAAGAAGTTTGTAAGATTTTTCAACCCCTTTTTTCCAGATGTTCAAAAACCCATGCTTCTTTTATCAAAAAGCAAAACAGAACTTCCAGCAAAC
Source organism: Protopterus annectens (assembly GCF_019279795.1). Taxonomy (NCBI): domain Eukaryota; kingdom Metazoa; phylum Chordata; order Ceratodontiformes; family Protopteridae; genus Protopterus; species Protopterus annectens. The sequence goes on along the minus strand of NC_056725.1, from coordinate 1,996,494,714 downwards.
AGGGAAATAAAAAAAATGTCAGCAGAGTCCAACAAAATTGGGATTCTTTCAGAAAAAGGGACAGATCTAGCCCTCAGAATAACTATGGCACCATTATACATCCACCCCCATCCTACCTGCCTCTTCCTGTTTTCCTTCCAATCTGTCCCCAAAACTCATTGAGTTTTTCTCCTTGGCAATAGATTGTTTTATACAAATGGGTTCGTGAAGTACTTCAGGAGGGTTACAAATGATACATTCTATACATATGTCTTTTTCAGAGAATCCACCCCCATAACTAGACAGATATACTTTTTTCTCAGGTTCTTTATCATATGCTATCCTTGGGTGTTATAGACCAGTGCTTCAAAACAAAAGGGGAGAAGGATTCTATTCCAGAGTGTTGCTGTTATCAAAAAAGGATCCATCATTGAACCTAGTGCTCAACTTGTGAAAGTGGCTGCATTCAAGATGATGACCTGACATAGTCTGTTAACCTTTAACTCCTTTTCTGGGTTTCTTGGTAACTCTAGACTTAAAAGATGCTTAACACAGCATCCCTATTGCCACACAGTCCAGAAGTTTCCAAAGACTTTCTGTGACAGGTTCACATTATCAGACATTTGCATTATCTTTTGAGTTATCTACACCTCCAATACTGTTCAGAAATGTGAACTGATAGCATTGGGCCTATTCATTTGCCTATTCAGCTAAGTAACTGAGAAGGTGTTACCTAGCAACATATATGCTAGCATATTGAAAACTACAGTCTTCCACATTCTCATATATTAAGACAACCGTTATGTATTTTCCACAGACAATAATTACCTGGCTTAAGAAATTTTTCACTAAGGCCATATTAACTGGATTTGATGTCAGCCCAGGTGGATGAAATAGATCAGATGAGAATTGTCCAAAGCAGTCATGTAAGTTCTGCAGTACTGAGGTCTAATTATTTCAAGTCAATATGGTTGCCCATGGAAAGAAACCATTGCCCTTGTGGGACGAACCCTAGCAACAAAGTCTAAATAAATTAGGGTTGTCCCTTAGGACTGTTACCAAAAGGGAAAAAAAGTCTTAAACAGATATTTGAAGGTCATAATATGAATGTGACAAAAATGATAAAGTAGGAACTTATAGATATAGAAATTGTTCTTACTGTAGATAAATAGCATATGGCCCAAATTGTTTTTGACATGTTTTAACAAATCTATACATTTTCCCTGGTTTCTTTACATGTGTTTTTAATTAAGTTGTATATGTTGCAATCCGCAGTACATGTAAAACTGTTTATGCTGGAAAAACTATAGGTTCATTAAAAAATCAGAATATATGAGCATTTATATGCTACTGGTAAACAATATACTTTCTCTGCTTCACCTAGACATAGTATTGTTTTCAGTAAATTTAAAAGATTTTTATTTACTTGTTTTGCATGTGCAGAACAAATATATTTTGTGAGGGTGATAGAGAAAATTTATTAGAAGTAAAGGAATTAAAATGGCAACTCAGGATGAATCCCCTGGATTTGCAGGGTTAAATGACTTTAAATTTTAAATATATTTTGAAAATGAAGGAGATGGCTGATATATATTGTAATGGTTTGCTTATTGGTTGGTGTGATCATGTGATTTTATCCTGCATATATAGTATGTAGTGCTATTAGGAACTGTTACAGTCTGACAAAGTTACTAACAAAAGCACTTACTGTTGGTATTAAATTATTTTTAAAAGTCCAGTAATACCAGTGTGTGCTGAATAAAACGTCTTGAACCAAAATGCCTTTGCCTGTGCCTGTTTCCTGAATAAACTGTTGCTGGTTTTATGATAGCCCGGTCTTGATTCATCTTACTTCTTACTACTCACTACTTACTTGCTTGTTGGATTAAACTATTTTTCTTTTACTTTGCCACTCAGTTTTTGGGTGTTTTTGTTATTTATGTGTTGATTTATCACTCGTTGTTCCAGTACTTTGCTTGTGAGTCTACCTAAAGGCTCAGATAGTACACACTTGACCCTGATGAAAATGCATCCTAATATGTTATCTCATCTCACAGAAACATTATTTTCAGCCTTTGACTGGAATTCTAGGACTTTTTCCAAGATCATTACAGGAGAAACATTTTCAGGGATAGTGAGTACAACAATGTTGGAAAGTGGGGTATAATTACCACTACATTTGTTTACTAATATATTAACTATATCCTTGGGTATGGCATGTGTGCCATTTTTATGGAAGAGCTTGGTGCATTATTAAATATTATTCCTTAATTTCTTGACAGTACTAGAGAAAGATTTGTAGTTTTTTTCTTTTATTGTAAAGTTTATTAATGGTGCATTACAAGCAGGTGATTTATTTTAATGTACCTCGATTTATTTGGTTCTAAGTGGGACCACTTGGTTTATATTATTTGTCTGATGGTTTGAGCTGTAATTACAAGTCACATTAAAAGTTAACAGAACAACAATGTTTTTCATTGCAAAACATATTCCAAACAATAAGAACCATAAAACACTAATATCCGGCATCATTGGCTGAATGTAATGGTCTATGAGGAGGGATAGGGTTAATTCTAAGAGGCAAAACCATGGATGTTTTGTAAATTCAGTGAACATTGAGAGGTAAGGGAAATATGTGTGTGTGTGTGTGTGTGTGTGTGTGTGTGTGTGTGTGTGTGTGTGTGTGTGCGTGCGTGCGTGCGTGTGTGTGTGTGTGTGTGTGTGTGTGTGTGTGTGTGTGTGTGTTTGAATGTCTACATGTTTGTGAGGGAGTACATGAGGAGGGTGATCCATAGGCTAACAGCAGCGACTGACACAGCAAAGTGCTACTCAATGAATGATTCAGAGACAAGCCAATTAGCCAGTAATGAGATCTTTCCTCATTGTGGATAATGTGTTTCTGAATTGTTTTTCATGATTGAGTTAAATGTCTGTTTTGATGGAATAATTTGCTCTCATGGCTTTGTACTTCCTGAATCCAGCCCATATATTTATTATGTCCTTTATCTGGTGTCCACATAAACACTGTTGCAAAAAAACTGTCTATAGCTACAGTTTTTATCCTTAAGATAAGATAAGATTTATTTACAAGGATAATAAAAATGACTCTTTACAGAAAATTGTGTAATAACAGAAAAAAAAATCAGTTCTTTTCCATTAGTGCTATTGAATTACTTCACACACAGAGTTTGTAACAAAACAAAACACATACCAGTCACGTTTTAACATGATTCTTCACATACACAGGAGTTTTAACAAAAAACAAGATTTATAAACATCAGTCTTCTTCAACACTGTTCTTGGATTATTTACACACAGTGTTTGTAGTAAAACAAGACTTACAGCCATCATTCATATTCAGTAGGCCTTATACCTTCATATTCTCCCTTATAAGCCAGTAGTTCTACCCTAGTATGTAAGAGATGCCTTCATCTTTCTTAGATAACAACATCATCTTGTTAGAAATCCCCAGCCAAATCCTCTGTAAGCCTGGATGTTAGGATTCTCAATCATGACAGGGTAGTGACCCTGATTTAGTATCAAAGGCAGCTGAATCTTCATAACATCTTGCCTTTTCCTATTAAATTACAACTCTACATGCACTGCAGTATTATTCTTCATTGGCTCATTCCTTGAGTTAGTTTTATATATATATATATATATATATATATATATATATATATATATGTATATTGCGACCTAAGATCCTACAGCAGTTCTGCATTGAATTCCCACAGCCCCCATCTGCCTATTGTGTGACTTTGAGCAAGTGACTTAGCCATACACTACTCCTAGTTCATACATTTTTTTCATATACTCTCAGATATACCTTTCTTAACTTACACTTAAATACCCTTTGCTACCCAATATAGGATTTTATGTGTCCCAAATATATATATATATATATATGATCCACAGAAAAGTCCTGAACCATGCCCAAGACAAGCCTTCTTGGAAGGATATCCTCTCTAAGACTAATGAAGTACAAACTTAACAGAACAAATATTTTTTCTGGTAAACCTGCCAAAGTCATTATAAGAAAATCTATTTAACATTTGTTCTCTTCCACTACAAAAATGTAGTTCTTCTATGATACCCAAAGCCTTGTACCAAAATACATGCCACTGTCTTCACTCTTGCATAAAAATATATGTCAAATATCCCAGTTACATCAGCTATTTTACTACATCAGCAACTTTAATTTATAATACACTTACCCATCTATATCAAACATGTCAGTTTATATTACACAGCAGTTGTACCACTCCAAACAACAGTGAGAAATGTAGATATACCATAAAGAGAAGCCTGACATTTTAAAACAAAACAGCCTTTCAGTTACAGTCTGTAGTGCATACAAATACTTCACGGAAATACTCCTTCTCTTCCTGCCTCAGCCACTGTAAAATCTGCAGCATTTATCTCATATTAGGATGAACCTAAATATCTACCCAGGACATACCTTTTCTTATTATATCACACTGAGTGATACTGGGAGAAAGACCTCAACTATAATGCCAGAAACCTGGGTTTGGTGTTAGATCTGGGATGTCAGAAAGTTTGGCGTAGAGAACAAGGTAGAATGCCCAGTAGACTCCTCACCATCCCTGTGAGAAAGTGGGATGTTCTAGTCCCATCAGTGTAGACAATGGATGAATGTTGTGTGCAGTCATAGCTCAGTTATTGTTCTGGGTAACATGGCTATGAGGATTAAATGGGTATGCCTGCATTTTAATAACAGCCATTGGTGTCTTCATGGCAGTTTGTTAACAAGGGGAAACATTTATTTTTTCTAAATAGGATGATTCCATGGATGACACTATGCTTGTAGAGGTTTTCAAATGTTTTTTTTTCATCAAATACATTGTACTGAGAAGATGCCCCCCCCCCCCCCGCAACAACTAACCACCATACATATTTGAAGGATATGAATGGCAGATTAGATATAATTTAATAGCTAAAAACTGAAACAGCAATAAAGGATGGCTGTGCCATTATGGGAATGTTAAAGAATAAAAATGTCACTTTACATACAGAAATTATATGTTAAATGATGGCAGGTCTACAGTATATGTTATGGTGTTATTACTTATGACAGAGAAGTGACATCTTAATTAGTCTGTGTAGAATGTATACGCTTTTGATTTGTATAGCTTGATAAAATATGAAAGCAAAAAGCTTGGGGTGGTGGGCAATAAGGTTTGGGAAGGGAATTGGTCAACACTGCACACATTTAGTTACAGAGTCAAAAGCAGGGCTTTTCCTGAACAAAATGCATATTTCCCTAAATAATCAAGTCTGATTAATTACTTCCTTTGGGTAATGTTACAGCCTGAAAAGACCTGGTATAGTCAAGAAGACATCACTGGACAGAGACCTCTGTTTATACAAAGGTTAACAATTCCAAATAACACTCAGGTGTAATACTAACAAAAATATATTGTCATCCAGTCTCCACACAGACTGTACACATCACTTTCATCTCAACTAGTAGGAGACAGTCTGTCTTTATTATAATTAATGGAAGATGCAGTGATGTCTAATATTGGTGCTGGGTAATTATTTTATTTGTTAAACTGCATAAGTGAGCTGGACATCAAAGACCATTATCAACCATGATTTAAACCAAAAGGGTAATGGTAAATGCAAATATATATATTGATAATTTAGGTTAGTCAATCATCATATTTTGCAATTTGAAGGAAACCATATAGAGAGAAAGCACTGGAAGAAAACGCAAACTGCACTTAGATAGATGCCAGAGATAAAAACTGAACTCAGGACACAAGTTTTGAGGCAGAGATCTTCAGCAATGAGAAATTTCCCATAAAGGTAGAAATTTCAAAGGATTAAGCATGATGCAGCACTGTATGTATCTGGTTTGCAAGACATGACAAATCAGCAGCTAAGAAACAGATAAAAAGTAAGGAATGATGAGGTGCATCTACTTTAGATACTGTTCAAAATGACTAAATGCAGCCAAGAAAAATGCAAAGATATAGCTCCAATGAAAAAGCAGAATGAAATCTTTTCCAGAAGGAATACATCAAATAAATATTCAACAAGCCTTACAATGAGAAGTGAATCAGTCAAAACATGTTCCATTCAAGTATGGTTACCATGTGCAATAAAAACATGTATAACAACTCGCAGTATACTGATATGAAAAATCAAAGTTTTATGGTTGGGCTATTCTTTGTAGATAAACCTAATACATTTGAAAGCATTTTTGCCTAATTAAAAACAACACAGAACAGACAGTGAACTGAAAAAGAAAAATACATTCTGGGATACAAGCAGCCCTGTTATCATTGTTTAAGGAATTTCATAGAGGAAAACTGGAAAAGGGAAAGCTACTGACTACATCTCCACAATAAAGAGTAGCAAACAAAGGATTTATTATGGATAATTATGTGTCATTTAATCAACATGACTAAAACCTTGTAAAGTAATGACTCAAATTATGATACTCCCAAGGTTATAAACACGCACAAAGATTTATTTTTTCTTTGCAGAGGGACAAGCCCACCCTGGAGCCCCTGCAAGCTATATTCTCATTAGCCTGATGAGTCTGGTATGCAAAGCTATGGAGCGCATTATCATGGACCTGCCTAACAAATATATAGGCAATCTCCAAACTCTTGACCCCACAAGGTTTGGCTTTGTCAAGGGGAGATCCTGCCTGCTGAATCTGGTTGACTTCCTTGAGGCAGTCACCAAGGCTGTGGATGAGGGTAAGGCAGTGCATACAGCCTACCTTAACCTGGCCAAGGCCTTTGATACCATTCCCCACTCAGGTATCATCGATAAACTTACCAAAATAGGCATCAATCCTTACATTTCTGGATGGGTTGCAAACTGGCTCACAGACAGGATCCACAGAGTGAAAGTTGTGGATTCCAAGTCAGACTGTCGACCAGTCACAAGTGGAGTCCCACAGGGCTCGGTCCTGTGACCTCTCCTATTTTGCATCTAATTCTCAGAAGTCCAGGCCAACACAGAAGGATTTTGGCTGACCAAGTTTGTTGATGACTGCAAAATAGGGCTCATTATCAACTCCCCAAGTGATGCAGACATCCTACAAAAGGACCTTTCTGAGACCAATGACTGGTGTCAGAACCATGGCCTAAAGCTTAATGCCAAAAAATGCGTTAACATCCCCTTTGGAAAAAACTCATTTCCAATGAATTACCACATGATAGGAGCCCACTGAACACTGAAGGGGCCATAAAAGATCTTGGCACCCAGGTCGACAGCCACCTCACCTTCAACCATTACATTGCAAGTGTGGTCAGAAAGTCCTTCTACGTGACACATCTTATAACCAAAGGTTTCACATCCAAGAAGAAAGAGGTCATCATCCCTCTCTACTCATCCTTCATTAGACCGATCATTGAATCTAACGCCCTGTTTGGCATGTACCTGAGCAGACACCTACAACAGTTGGAGAGGCCACAAAAGTACCTCACAAAAAGGATCCTAGGCTTTAAACACATGTCCTACATGGACAGACTCAAGAAACTTCAGCTGTTCTCAGTCTCTTATCATCTACTTAGAGGTGATCTCTGCTTGACCTACAAAGCCATGTCTGACCCAGACGTACTTGAAATGCTACACCTAAAGAAATCCCAATCCCCCACACTGCATACTCCAGTGATCGCAATCTCATTACCACAATTAACAGAACATGCTGGAGGGACAGGTTCATCTCCCAAAGACTGCCCACACCCTGGAATAAGCTTCCCATTCATGTCAAGCAGAGAACCTTGTTGCCCCTCTTCAAGAGAAATCTTGATGAGTGGATGAGTAACAGAAGGTTCACTCCAGGGATCATTCCAGTTGCCCTATTGGATAGGGGCACTGTGAACTAACATTGGGTGGTACAGTGCCTGGGCAATTATTTGGGGCTAAGCTTGTAAAGGCTCCAGGGCAATTAGCCTATTACACACCTATGAACCTATATGTATATATATATATATATATATATATATATATATATATATATATATATATATATATATATATATATATATATATATATATATATATATATATATATATATATGTGTGTGTGTGTGTGTGTGTGTGTGTGTGTGTGTGTGTGTGTGTGTGTGTGTGTGTGTGTGTGTGTGTGTGTGTGTGTGTGTGTATTAATTTCTAGACTGCTCCAGAAACTTAAACCAACAATACTAGCAGCTGATAAACTACCAGCAGACTTCCTACAAATATCAGCTGTAGCTGTAGACTACCCTGTCTCTATTCTCATAAATAGGCCTCTATCAGAAGAGCAAAGTACCTACCTTATGGAAAACATCTTATATTATTCCACTGCGCAAAGGAGATAACTCCCTTGAACTCACTAACTATCATCCAATAGCAATTCTGTCACCTCTATCCAAAATATTAGAAAGAGTTGATCATACCCAACTAATGCAGTTCCTCCAAAATAACAACCTACTATCTATATCCCAGCATGGCTTTAGACCTTCCCACAGCACCACAACAGCACTACTATCATTCACCAACATAGTGAACCACCATAGAAACATGGGTCTATTCATATCTTCCATATTCTTAGACCTATCAAAAGCCTTTGACATAGTTAACCATAGAATGCTTCTTTTTTTAAACAAGTTTATTGTTTTTAACATACAAAATAAATATCATAACAATTTTATACAAGCAATTAAAATAGAAATAGTTATAACATTCAATAAAATAACCAAAGTATTTACAAAGTCATCCACTACAAATCAAATCAATTGATTAAACTATAATGTCATGCTATTGAAACTAAGATTTTTTAACAGGTTTTGTAAAGTATCCCATATAATATAATAAGATGTTTTTCTAGTAGTTCTTGATTTTATTGTCATCAATTCCATATGACACACTTCAGTCATAACATTTTTAAATTCATTAAATGAAGGAGGCGTAGCTGAAATCCAATTTCTGGTTATTATTTTTCTAGCCACTGCTAGAATAGACCATAATAAGGGAAGTTTAACTTTTTTAACACTTTTAGGAACAGGTGTGTTAAATAATATAAGTAATTTAGAAACAATGACATTATCTGTGAAAAGGGCCTGCAAAAAATCATTGATTAACTTCCAATATTCCTTCAATTTTATACAGTCATAAAACATATGTGCCCAATCAGCATTTATTTCTACATTACATCTTTTACATAAGTTGTCTTTATTATTTATTTTATTCATCATTAAAGGTGTATAGAAGGATCTATGTAAACATTTCCAAGTAAAAAGTCTCCAATTAATGGAAGAAGTAGTTTTATAAGCAGATTCCAATATATATTGTTTATCTTGTTGTTTTGGTGATTCACCATTAATGGAAATGAAATAATTCCAATAGGTATCTGAACTGTAATGAGTTTCTTCTCTGATAATTTTATGTATGTATTTGAGCTTACCTTTATCAGAAACTCTATGTTGTAAATTTAATATCAAGTAATTAATCAGTATTGGAACAGATTATTTAACTGTTAAAGACATTAAATACATTTTATTAATAAGATGTTGTCTAAAAGTCTGAATTTCTAACCAACATGTTTCTCTCAGATCAAATTCTTGCTTTAAGAAGTCTAAATTTTTTACTTTATTATCAGACAGCAACTGATACCAATACTTTAGATCATTTTCTGTGACTAAAAGAGTTCTTTCAGAGGTGGTTGACAAAAGCATACCTTGTGTATACATTATAGGGAATAGAATAAAATTCCATTCCTTATATATACTTAGGATGCATGAATATAAAATTACGATAACTGATAATAATGTTTAATGGGTAACTAACTATATATTTTGGTGTAATGGATGAAGTACAAAATTCTTTTAGTAACCATAACATGGGGTTATTTACAATAATATTTGTATGTAGTAAAGAGATTTTCATGAAGTGAATGCTAATTAGTTCCCAGTAATCTTTCCATCTTGCAACATATGACTGATCTATTAATAAAGTAATAACTTTTATAATAGAAGAAATAGTATATAAATTAAAGTCAGGAAATGAAATGCCCCCTTGAGACCAGCTATTAGTATGTTTCTTTAATGCAATCCTAGGTCTATTAGGTGCCCATAAGAAATTTAACATTAAAGAGTTCAATTTCTTAATAATTATTTTTGTAGGTGGGAGTATTATTGATTGTATTACATATAATATCTTAGGGAATACTATCATTTTAATAATTGTGAGTCTCTCTTCCATGGTAAAAAACATATTGTTCCAGCTATTGAAAAGATTTTGTATATTAAGAAGACAGGTACTATAATTATTATGTATAATAGATTTGATATCTTTAGTTAATATTATACCTAAGTAAGTTATCTGACCTGAGTTGGGTATATATTTGTTAAAATCATTAATGAGGACATTTTATCGTGTGTATATTGGTAATATTTTAGTTTTTTCTTCATTGAATATTAAACCAGAGATATTTTTAAAATCCATCATTTTATCAAATAAGGACTGCATAGAAGAGTTAGATCCTGCTGATGTAATTAGAACATTGTCTGCAAAAAGTTGAATTTTAGATATTGTATTTTCATCTATATCAAATCCTTCTATATCAGTACTGTTTCTGATCAAATTAGCCCAAGGCTCCATTATTAAAGTAAATAATAGTGGAGAGAGTGGACACCCTTGTTTTGTACCTTTTAAAATGGGTATTTTTGTGAGACATATGTTCCTATCTTAATGTAAGCCAATGCTCCTTTATATAGATGTTCAATTAGATTTACAAATGCATCTGAGAAGTTTGTGCACTTCAGTAAGATAAACAAGTAGTCCCAACTTACTGAATCAAATGCTGAACTTATATCGAGACTAATAAGTGTTAAATCTTTCTTTTTCCTATTTGCAAAATCAATTAACGTTAAAGTTCTCCTTATATTATCAAAAGTATTTCTATTTACAATAAAGCCTGTCTGGTCTATATCTATAATGCCTGGGATGATTGTCTTTAATCTATCAGCAAAAATACTCATAACCATTTTATAGTCAACATTAAGTAATGAAATAGGTCTATATGAAGTGCATCTGGTTTGGTCTTTATTGGGTTTTAAAAATTGGTGAAATAAATGTGTATTGCCAAGATGGGGGAGTTGTTAACTCATTTTGGGCCAAAATAAAAACCTTATGTATTAATGAGTAAGTACTTTTGGGAAGAATTTTATAGATCTCTGGTATAATACCATCATTACCTGGTGCTTTGTTTGATTTAAGCTTGTTTATTTGTGTAATAACCTCTGTATATGAAATATTTTTATTCATTAGTTTAGTCTGTTGTTTATTAATTTTTTTGTTCATGTTTGTAGTTATAAATTTCTTTATTTTATCTTTAGGCTCCATGTTAATGTTATTATGATTAATTTTGTGAAAGTGATTTCTAAATTCATCTAATATTTCTGGTAAACTAGAAACATTCTTCTTTTTCCTTGGAGAGAAAATTTCTTTGATATGATTTTGTTTATTCAACCTTTTTGTTTTATTTTTAAGTCTATGTAAGTATTTGGGACTTATTGAGTAAGACAAAAACTTATATTTCTCTAATGTTATTTTAACTTTATGAGTTAAAATTTGTTTGTATTTCTCATTTAATTTATTTATTTCTTCAATTACTTTTTTGTCCATAATATTTTCTTTATTATTATGTTTGTATGAGTCTAATTTGCTTCGAATATCTAGTAATTCCTTGTCCCAAGATTTCCTTTTATTATTATACCATCTGATACTTTGTCTATATAAATATGATTTTAAAGCATCCCAAACATAAACAATGGAGACTTCAGGTGTATTGTTTAAGTCTAAAAAATGTGGCACTTCTGAAAGTATATAATCTTTATAGTCTTTTAGTTGAGTTAAGTATGCTGGTATCCTTTTGATCTGAACATTGTAAGTACTTTTTATCATAAACTCAAAGACAATTGAATTATAATCTGATATAGGACACAAAATGATTTTAGAATTAATTAAGTCTGTTACCATCTGGTTAGAAATAAAGACTCTATCTATTTTTTAATAAGTTTTATATCTGTTAGAAAAAAAGTGTATGGTAATGATTTTGAATCTATCTGATTATTAATATCATTCAAATGATATAAATTAACAAAATCCTTTAAATGTTTTGCATTAGATGTAATTTTCCTTTTTCCTATAGTAGTAGTATCTTTTTCATGTAGGATACAATTAAAGTCACCTGCTAAAATAATATCTCCTATAGAAAATTATATGATCTTATTGAGATGGTGTTTCACTGTATTAATGCCAATTCCTGGTATCCAATATACATTGATTAATGTATATGTCTTTCCATTAATCTGTATTGTAACCATACAAAACATTACTTTATCATCTTTATAAGACTTAATAGTTTTAGGTATGGGCATACTTTTATTCCATAAAATAGCCACTCCTCTTTTTTCTGAGTGTGTTCTGAACTAACCAAGACTGTATATTTATTAGTGGCTAATTTATCAATATCCTTTTTCAGGAGATGTGTTTCTTGAAGGAATACTAAGTTGGCCCTATGCAAATTAATGTATCTCATTAAACTTGCCCTTTTACATGGGTTATTCAGTCCATTAATGTTTAAAGAAATTCCTTTTAGAGAAATCATTTAGCTTTTATAAACATATAAAACATATAAACAGAATAACAATTAACAAAATAAGTGATATTATACCTCCTCCTTTAGGTGTACCATTAATTATAGCTGTATTTATTGAAAATCTTATGGGATTTTGTATAAGCTTCACTTTTATTTGTAGTGACAATGAGTTTATAAAATGTGTTGTGGATGTCAGAACTATATACAAACAACAATAACCAGGTGAAAATAATATTAGGATTAAACATTGCACCCAGCCTGGAGTTAAGAACTCCAACTTTGAGTAGCACATACCACTCAAGTTATCCCCCTATCCTAAGCAGCAGTACCTCAGCTGCCACCTTATCAATTCAATACTATTATTAACTAAAGTTAACCTCATTTAATTAGATTATCTAGTAAGACAAAGCTAAACAATTTATAAATCAGCTTCATATAAACAAATAAGAACATTTAGAAACAGTTCATATTACTATGTACATCTATTATGTATAATACACTCATAATCAAAATAGCATTCTAATAAACTTGATAATGGGAACCAAGAAGAGAGAGAAAGAAAAAAAAAAAAAAGTGGGGCATACCTATATATTAGTTTATTAAAAGTTTGTAAAAATAAGTTCTTATGTTCATTTGGATTCAATAACTTAGGCTATTATGGTTCAGACATTACATATATTAGGGTATTCCTACTTTCTGCCATAGAAATGCAGTTAACAGTTTTAAAAACTTTAAATTACTTGCACCAAAGCTTTCTTCTCATACTTATTATTGCCAGTTAAATAAAATATTTATATTCATACATATGTTTACAAATCATACTGCACAGCAATGTAAATTCCTAGTTATACATAAATCATTGTGAAGAAAGCCACCTGTATTTTATATATCTGAACTGCTGCTTTAAAATATGTCACATGACAGTTTCTTCTAAGATATAATCATGATACTTGTGCTTGTCAATTAGATAAGTCAAATGATATATAAAATTATATATGTTTAAATCATAAGTATTTATATACATTAATATGTTGCAGTCATGTAAGCATTCAAAAACATGTGTATATATGTTTTACCTTCTATGCCTTCTAAAATATCTCACTTGTTTACTATGGCATACTGAATCATTCAAAATCATTATAACTTTCATATTTTATAAATTACATCTTAAATAAGTAAGTTGTTATAAAGAATAACTCACATTTAGATGTCATAAAGTTCATTTTTCATCACAAAGTCACATTTACAGCAGTTCTACTTCCTGGAACAGTGTTCTTCTTGAATCTGCGATGTGTCAGTGTGAAATCAGGGGGTCAAAGTTCAAAATGACTGCATTCAGCTTCTCTGCGTGTATTCTGAGTGTTGAAGCTTTTAAAACAACTCGAGGACACTATTCACAAGGTAACCCACATCCCAAATTGTCTCCCTTAACATTCTGGCGGGAATTTTAGTAAATGCAAGTGACTGACATTCATTTAGTAATACAAATGAAACTAAACAGTGCAAAACCTTCGTGAAGTATTTTACAAGTCATTACAGTCTCTATGACAGTGAAACTAAGCCTACAGTTATTTAACATATTATACAACTTATTTTTATATGCCCCATTTCATTTTCTCATACAAATCTTATTATATACATATATCAGTATTATCAGAAGCATATAACTGTACTTATAAGCGAGAGAGAGAGAGAAAAAAGAAAAGAAAGAGAGTAGAGAAAAAAAAAAAAGAGAGAGAGAGAGAAGAAAGAAAAAAAGGAAGCTACAAAGAGTATCTACAAAGAAATATTACTTGCTGTTTGTATTAATAAAGTTAAACATGAAACATATTACTTACAACTATTTTAGTTCTAATTATTTGCAATTATATAATGACATATTATTTGTAATCATGTATAAGCAATAAAGTCATGGTATAATATTTAGCAACAGTGTTTAAACAGCATATAAAAATTTTAAAGAACTAATAAGTTATTATTTCACTTTTTCCATATTTTCATCATACTTCTCTCCTTGCCCTCCCCCACCCCTCACTAAATGCATAGTTTAAAAAGAATGCCATTATTTAAAATAAGAAGAGAAAGAAAATATATCAAATTACTAACCTTAGGTCTCTTTATCACAAAGAGAAACAAGTTGATTGATAGCATGTTATTTTTTCCTCAGAGAGTTTGACTATTTATGAAACAAAAACAGTTCTTTGCACACAGAAAAATAACTTTGAATAAATCTTTAAAATATTTGTGGCTTTCTGGAGATGCAGTAACTGTATTTGAAGAGATTAAGAGAGAAGGAAAAAAAAAATATAGAACATGTCATTTGTTTTTTAGTCTTTTTTGATTCTCTGAAGTCTTCCAAGAAGTTCCTGTTGCCATCCTCTTTAACGAAGGACTTGCCCATTCCATATCTTCTATTTTATCTAATATCTTATTTTTTTAATATACAGCAAAGCAGAGTCCAAGTCTTTCAAAATTCTAGGGCCATCAGGTAAAAAGATTTTTAGTTTGGCAGGAAATAAAAGGTAAGTTTTGAACTGTGCTTTCTTAAGCTCTCTTATTAATGGCAAAAAACTTTTCTTTTAGTTATTACCAAGGAAGAATAGTCATTGTCAAAATGCACAGTTGCCTCATTAATTTTAATAGGTGCTTTAGCCCATGCAGATTTTAATACCATCTCCTTGTCATAAGATGATAAAAATCTTACTATAACTGATCTAGGATACTTTTTGTTAGAGTTAAAATTAGATAAGGACCTATGGGCTCTTTCAATACATGACAATGACAAGTCTAAAGTTTTGGGAAGCCAAGTATTTAAAAAGGAAGTAATGTTGTTACCTTCTATATTTTCTGGCAGTCCAAAAATCCTAATATTATTGCGTCTAGATCTGTTTTCCAGGTCATCAAGTTTGGATTGTAGGTGTGTGTTCTGCTTCAGCAAAAACTCAATGTTAATTTCTTCTTCCTGGATTCTGTTCTCCATATCATTAACAGTCTCTTCTATGCCTGTAATCTGAGCCTTCTGTTGTTGCAAGTCTTGATGTAACAAATCCATTTGTTTTGTAGTTTTTTCTATGAAGTTATCAATTTTAGTATCCAGTTTATCCATTTTGGTTGTTAGTTGCTGAATAGTAGATATCAGAGACTGAAGCTCTTTCTTGATGCTGGAATCCTGACTGTTTGCCTTACTGGAACTCATTTTGAACAGAGGTGATGAAAGAGAAATTTCCAAGATGATTTCTGACAGGAAAATTATTGAAATTTTCTTTCTTTTTTAGATATTATTCAAGAAACTGATATTCCAAACTTATTTAGAAAGAAAATTATTTCATTAGTTGATTTTTAAAGTAATTATTTCCTGTCAGTGCAGTTAAGTTGGTGGAGCTGAAGAAATCTGCTGCTATCCTGTGTTCATCCTTGGCCACACACCCCCATAGAATGCTTCTTGATAATCTCTCTACCCTAAATATTAGCACCTCCTCTATATCATGGTTCAGCAGCTATCTATCAGACCAGCCGTCTCCCCTACTACCAGTTACCATAGGTGTCCCACAAGGGTCTATCCTTGTCCCCTTGCTATTCTCTCTATTTACTAACCAGATCTCCACATCCTCACCCACTGCCTCAGTAGTACAATACGCAGAGGATACCACCCTTGTATGTGCAGCCCCCACCCTCAAAGAACTATAAACCCTAACCCAAAACAACTTTACCCTAGCTGAAACTTGATTCACCAGTATCAAGCTCATTCTCAATCCGAAAAAAAAAAAAAAACTTTTCATCCCAGGCAGAGCCCCATCTCTAAATAATAACTTTGCCATCAACTCAAAAGATAAAATTCAAATCAGTCCAACCACACACAACAAATTTCTAGGTGTAGAAATCGACAATAACCTAAAATTTGACATCCACATTGCACAAACCATCAAGAAAGTTAACAAAAAGCTTGGACTTCTCTAGAGGAACAAGCAGTTTATCACTAAACATACCAAAGCAACCATTGCAAGGACTCACCTTTTATCCATACTTCTCTATGCCTCCCCCATCTTGACTAATCTCCACCAAAGTGAACTAAATAAAATAGAATCCTGCTATAACAAGATTGCTAGATTTGTGACCAAAGCCCCATATAGGTCCTATCACTGTCTATCTCTTAAACAGCTCAATTGGCTTGAGTTGCCTCAAATGCTTCTACTCAATCAACTCTCTACTACACACAAGTGCTGTTACCATCCTGACAAAACCCCTGCTCTTCAGCAACTGATCCTACACCATATTCCCTCTAGAACTTTAAGATCTAGTAACCAGAACCTCATAAAGGTCATTAAACATAAAAATGATGCTGGTAAATCCCTCCTTGCCAGCATCATCGCCAGAACCTGGAACTCACTGCCAAACCAAATTACTTCTACTATCTCCATTAGTCAATTCAAAAAACTACTGAAAGCTCACTACTTAAATGACTGGTTATTCTCATGCCACCACCCTGTACAAAACAAGACATTAGAATGCTTCGGGGTCTCTATTAAGTATATTCAACTTCTTCTCCAAGATTTGGCAACCCACTGCGATTATCTTACAAGAATTATTAACTCACTTCTACAAATCCAGCATAATGGACCTGTTAAGTGTGTTTGTAAATACAAAATTTACTACTATTGTATAAATTGTATTTCCTAACTAAATTGTGTATCCGTGCTGTATTAACTATATTGTGTATCTTTGCTGTTTTTTTTCCCCTATAAATATGCATTATTTTTTTCTTCATATATTTGTGATATTATGGAGCTTTTCTCCCCAGGACTCCACTGAAAATGGATATGTATCCAGTCGGACTATCCCAGTAAACAAATGTAAAATAAAATAAAATATATATATATATATACACACACATACATAAATATTCTCAGATGAAGGCTGCATAATGTCACAGAAAAGGGAGAAAGAGAAAAAAAATAACCATATAAACTCTTATTTTATAGATAGTATAGCATTTCTAGCTAAAGAATCCAAGGATTCCTCAAGATCTAATCCCAACCCTGCCCAGCAGCCACATCTCACCACATCCACTTTCACCTTCAAATCTGTGCCTACAACCAATATAGAACTATTCTTAAACAAACTTAAACCATGGTCTTCTTCAGCTGATGACCATTCAAGTGAGTAGCTAAAAATAGCACCCAATAGCATTCCTATCCTGTCTCAATCCACATAAATAGGTTAGTCCAGAAATCCCACACCCCCCCTCTCTCTGGAAAAAGTCACACGTTATACCACTGCACAAATGAGGAAATGCAACAGATATTAAGAACTTTAGACCAATAGCAATGTTAGCTCCCCTCGCCAAAATACTTGAAAAATGAATTCAGAAACAATTGCTGGACTATTTCCTTCAGGAAGAACTCCTATCCCTTACACAACATGGTCTCTGTCCTTCCCATAGTACTAGCACTGCCCTTGTAGCCTATATAGATACTGCCAATAAAGCTAGAGATAATGGCAAACTATTTTTTTCCTTATTTCTAGATTTGTCTAAAGCCATTAACACAGTTTGTCACAGCAAACTTCTACTTCAAATGTCCTGACTAGGTCTCTCTCTGCCCACCCTTCTCAGGTTAAATAGCTAACTGCCTAATAGGTATCAGTCAGTAAAATGGCACTCCACGGTCTCTCCTTATCTCTCAGTCACCACCAGTGTACCACAAGGCTCTATCCTTGGTCCCCTCCTCTTTAACAATTTCACCAGCACTCTCTATACATCCATATGACAGGCCACCCTAATAAAATATGCAGATGATTCCACTCTCATTTGTACATCTGACAGCATGGCACATGTCTGAAAAATTACTCAGGAAGTTTTAACCACCACTGAAACTTGGCTTTGTAACTCACAACTCATGGTCAACCCAAAAAAGACCAAACTTCTATTTTTTTCCCCAAATCCCTCTCCCATGTAAAAACAAAATTTAAAGGCATCTCTCTTGATAATACAACCATTGAAGTCACTTCTCACAGTAAATTATTAGGGGTGAGAGTGGATGATAGTGGATGATAATCTTACATTCGATCTGCATATACAAAATTGCATAAAAAAAACTCATAAAAAACAACGGATGCTTTACTGAGCAAAAGCTTTCCCACTGATACCACTAAAACTGCACTTGCCACTACTCACCTCCTCCCACACTTTTTTATGGAGCTCCCATCCTTACTAACCTCCAGGGTTCACAAAAATTAAAACTTGAACAATGCTGTACAAAGATGCTAAATTTGCAGCGAATACCCTTTTCGGAATCCACCACCACCACCTATGAAATTATCCAGCATCCATCTATCTGTCTAGCACTAAAAAACATTCTACACAACTGTGTTCCCAATTGGTCATTGCGATCCAGTGACCAAAACCTCCTGTCTGTCTTCAAACCTATCACGTCTGCTGAGCATCGTCTGTACTCTTACAAGGTAGCTAAGGCCTGGAACTCCTTACCTGTATCCATCAAGTCAATACCCTCTCTCCCATATTTCAAAACCACTCTGAAAGACTCCTAGCTAAAATCTGGCTCTGTTCTTGCTCAAGATAAGCTATATCCCTAAATGTGAACAAGTACCCTTTTATTCCTAATACCTCCTTGCTCTCCCTTCTTCACTTACTCTGTTATTTCTATCAAATTCTCTTTCCTGAATTTCTCTCTAAATATACTATAAGCCTGTTTTCCCTCATTTCATATAGTAATTCCTGTTTGTATTGGACTAACTTACTTTGAATTTCTCTACAAACTGTCTAAAATTTCTCTAAATATTAAATGATTGTCATACATCTTGTACTGATTCTTAACCAATGTTTTTATATTATGTCTAATTTGTTATAATTATTTAAGCTCCAGATGTTTTTGTTTTATTTTTGAAGATTGTAATTTTCTTAAAAAGTTTTGTAATAATTTGGAGTTTTTCTACCCAGGCCTCCAGTGAAAATGAACATGAACTTCTACCCTGTCCAACGTTCCTGGTAATCAAATGTCAATAAATAATAAATTAATAAATAAATAAAACTCTGCTTCTACCTCTTCTATAACTCTAATATTAATTAACAAACCGGTTGATTTTCCAGTTAAAAAATATTCTGAGCATTTCTTAACTGGAAATTATAAACAATACCATATGAGGATGTACCTTGCACATTGGTGGTATAAAATACATGGGCACCCCCACCCCACCAGCAGTGAATATGTGGAGCATTTAGGTAGTGCATATACATGACTAGAGACTTGAACAAGATCAACACTTCAAGTTAAGGCATCTTTGGTGTTAAATGATTGTCTTTGAGCCAGATTAATGACCATATCTCCCAACCTCTTGGAGCGTAAAATCTGAACAAAACAAACTTAGAAAGTTGATAGAATAATTTGAGAGGTATGTTAATGACGTCTCACAGAGAAGGATATAGTGTAAAAAGGGAAACTGTACACTTTAATGACTTACCACAAGCAAGGATGCAGTCTTAAAAATGTATCCTTAAGATACCTTAAGTAACCTTAAGATGCTATTAGTCGATGGAGAGATACCCAATGCTTATTAGAGGATACCTGTACAGATAAAGTCATATTCTAGTTCACTGATATAAATAACCCACATTCAGAGAAGGCATTAATCTGTATGAGAATTCCACCATGTTTAAGCAGATGGCTGTGTGAGGAATATAATTATTATACAATGTTATTTAGTCTGCATTACATTTTCTTTGTTTTATCCTAGCTCATTTTTGAAGACCCATGATTGGAATACTAGCTTTAAATTTGGTATCTGTTTATAAAATGTATCCATAGCACTGTTTTTTGTCATACTTCCAGGTAGCACACTAATGCAATGCCATGTCTTTTTGTTACATTATTCTAGTTCCACTTGTGAAATTGATATTGTCTGGCTATCAATACACAGTTCTGTCTGAATATATACTGGTACAGACTGTTATGCTATTTGCTGATGGAAATAAATGAAACACTGGTGATGATAGAAGCCCAGCCATTGCTGATTTTCTTCAGAGCTAGCTTGTACATAAAATGAAAAAAAGTACATTCATTTGTTTTGATGTGAGAACAAGCTAAGCAAATTTTGCAAACAATTCTGACAACAGCTTCCGAACATACTGCTTCTATAACATATCAAAAACGAAATAAGATTCCTGTGGCATAATTCCCTAAATTATGCTTGGCATCTAGAGTATTGTGCAATATTATTAATAATCAGGACAGCCCCTGTGGTCCAGCATTACAGACTGCCCCTGCCTGCTCAGGCACTTTGTCAGCCATCTATGAATTTGAGCAAATGACACGTATACAGTAAGCACAGACAAAGGGCCATTTTTTTGCTGTTCCTTTTGCAACACATTATCAGGGAACTCTACATACTGCTTTAGGCATGGTATTAAATAAATTATTTGTCTTTTGTTACTATGGAACCTATGAAAAGTGCTTTAAAACTGGCCTTGTCAGCCTAAAGAATGCTACACCTCCAGAATAGGGAAGTTTTTCTGTAATCAGATCATCACTGAAGTAAGAGTCACAGGCAGTGCTGTCACTCTTTGATTTATACTCTATGCAGAGCACAAGAATAAGTCTGTTGTATCATATGTAGGATATGCCATCTTCCTAGATGTGTTTGTAAAGCACATTAGCACAGAGATCATACGTCTTCCATTCAGAGGAGGTCCTGAAGCAAATGCATATTCCTGCAAGCACAATATCCGATTATGTTTTTCCTGGAAAGGAAGATAAAACTGAAGTAAATATCACATAAGATGCCATGCTAACCTCATTAATAATAAGAAGGCGCATTTTAAGAAACATTTATCTCAAATCATTTATGCATCACATAAGATATTCTGAGAGCATTGAAAGGTGTAACATGGTAGGCAAGGGCTTAGTAAACTCTGACACTGTTAGTTTTTCACAAATAAATTGGCACGACTAAAAGTGATTCCATGATCCACACCAAATAAGAAGGCTATTTGTTTTAATGTATATGTGTATATCTTCCAAGGGATCCACATCTCCATGTGCAAGTATCTTTCCGAATACAGCAGCTGGTTATGCTACCCAGGAGAAAGTGAGATGCATGAGTCCATAATACTTCATTTACAAGCATGAATATAGTAAGAGGCCCTCCCCCCACAAACACATTCATTTATTTTACAGACCACTGCTTCCTGTGAGACTTGGCCTTGGGATGGTGATACCCCCCCTCATTGACATCACATCTAAAGTGCTATTGTATATGCTTGTCCCAGCTGTAGTTATCATAACTAATCCCACTCTCCAGTGGGTAGGAGGTACAGCTAGACCTCTGGATAAATCTTTTCTCCCAAATTGTCATTCATCCACTCTGCTAGCTTCCACAGCTACACAAGCCACTAATCAATTGGGGGTTGTGGAGGTCATTGTCACAGCTTTATTTCTCTAAGTCAATGGAGATATATATAATCAAAAACATTTTATTCTTCAAAAACGTAGAGCAGTGTAGATTGTTTCTCTCATTCAGCTGTCTTAATGAATACGATCAAAATTTCAGAATTGCCCCTAGTATGACACCTTTGTCTCTGATTTTTGGATGACAAGAATGAGAAGTATGCACAATTTGATAAAATAACCATACACCAGCATTAAATGTTACTCTTCCACTGATGATTAAAATGAGAAAAAGGTCCAACTGTATATCTGTTAGACATTATCTACATACCCAAAAACACAAGGAGGCAGGGAATTACTACAATATCATTAGTGTATCAGAGAAATCTTCCTAGTGCAGGATAAATACTTTTTTGAAACTGTTGCATTAAGCATCACCATCCCTTTGTGCTATTCTGTAATCCTCAGTCTTAGTTGTTTGACATGACCATGATGGACGTATGGCTTCAGGGACCAAGGCATTATCTAATATCAGCAACCACATTGTCACTCCAGTGACGTTAATGGTATGGCATTCACTGTGTTGCCTTTTGACTGATGTGCACAAAAGCTCTGCACAGAGAATGTGCTCCTACTATAGCTGGATCTGCATGTTCACATGGTCTGTGACTTAAATGCAGGCTTTTGATAGGCTACACCACACTGCAAGAGTTACTTCAAAGTGCAGTGGCATATATGATGCACAGCACACTTAGGTAGTATTTTAAGCCTTTTTATGGATTAAAAACTGTGTGAGGAATTCCTCCAAAATGAAATAAACCTTTGCTCATTGTGCAACTTATTCTAAAATCTTAACTACCAGATCTGCCCGGATTGAACAGCAAGTATGATCCCTACCCTGCAGACAGAAGTCAATTTACACAGCATCAGTTATATGATGTTTATGTGTTTTGTGTTATCTTTATTTCAATATATTCTAGGGTATTCTTCCAAGAAGTCTATTAAAGAATAATACACAGCAAAGCAGAACATTTCATAAGAGATATGACAAGTACTGGACATAAAATATTACACAGCAGATCATATAGCCATACCTTAGTTGGACTGTAAGACATGAGCTGAAGCCACCCCTGAAGTGATGATATCATACGACAAGCACATTGTGTAGTGTTTTGCTTTTAATTTCTATGGGGACCTCATACACATGTGTATGTATATATATATATATATATATATATATATATATATATATATATATATATATATATATTATATATATATATATATATATAGAGAGAGAGAGAGAGAGAGATGGATTTAATTATTTAAATAATTATATTTTTTATTGTTTTGATAACTGAACAGATGGGCTGGACTGAAGACTGTTCTTCTCAATGACTAGGGTCCAATGGAACAAAAAGGTGGGCTGCATTACATACAACAAAGAAGTCATTTAATAATTATATATGCTACTGTTTACAAATCTACTTAAGTGATATACTTATCTGACCATCTATTTGACATGGAAGGATAAACAACTACCTATGACCCGCTTGACCCAAGTTTGAACAAATGGCCAAGCAGTGGAGGGTGGGAGTGAATGTCTTGCCTATCTTGGCAGGAAGGAAGATAGTTGTCCCAAACAGACCAACTTACTTTCTTGTAAATGGAGGTTTACATAATACCAGTGGTCAAAGGATTGTGAGATACATATAGGTTATCATTGACAGGATGTTAGCAAGGGTACTATCACCACCATGATTGCCTGTAAGAAGGACCCAAGACCAATTTGCCCTCACTGGGAAATACCCAGTACAGAGGAGTGAATGGACTAGGCTCATGTGAAGGAGGCTGTATGATCAACAGGTATGGCAGGAAAAATCATCTTGAAAAACAAAAACAAAATGGTCATCTGTTTATTAATATAAGTGTTATTGTATCAAACTATGACGATCAGTAGCTTTTCAGATTACCATGAACTTTAAATCATTTACATCAAGAGTTCCTCACATGTATTCAATACATTAGATTTAAATCAATATAGTTTGCATTAATTCTTAAGTTGGCTTGGTAACTAGTTCATGTTGGTAGCCTCACTTTTGAGTTCTTCTCACTTATTGCTTATCCACAACAATATGGTTACTTTGGGAGTTATGTCATTTGGTGATTTGTTTCTGAAATCTTACTACACAGCAGCTGTGTGTGTGTGTGTGTATGTGTGTGTGTGTGTGTGTGTGTGTGTGTGTGTGTGTGTGTGTGTGTGTGTGTGTGTGTGTGTGTGTGTGTGTGTGTGCAGCCCTTATATAATAGAATGGAAAGTAATAGGACAGACTTGTTGGTTGTTGCCACTGAAGTTGCTTTCATTATAGTAAAGCAGTGATGTTATCTATGTTTATAGATGAACATAAACCTACAAATTATACTCTCTGCAACTTGAAGAAATCAAATGTGATATGAGTAACTGAAAATGATTACTGGAAATACATGTTTTAGTTTAGGTATTAGTGCATCCAAGGCAACATGGCATTTAGCATTACAACTTTGATATTATCTGGACTATAATTTCCTCTGTTGGAATGTGTATGAGGTTAGCTCTGCCTAAAAAGGAACAATAAAGGTAGCTTTCCTAACCTATTCATTAAAAAAGCCTTGACAACAGAGTTGTAACTAATTTGGATTTTTAATTATTACAGATTAGAGGACAACCAACACAATTAATTTTTTAGGCCTATGCTAGTAAATAGGGTTCATCATTCCAATTCAGAAATGTTCAAATAGGCATTCTCCATAGTCTCTTTGCGTTACAAAAATATTGAAAAGGTCTTACTCACAACAACTATGAGCTTACTGTTATAAAATCAATAACATAATTCATGGATGTCTGACTGAAGCTGTTGTTAAACTTCCTGAATGTTTTTTGCTGTTTTGAGGATGATTAAGTCATTATCATTTAATCCATGTTTTACTTTGTTTAAATCTATTGATAAATCATTAATAAATAGTGTCAAGAAGATGCACCCTAAAATTGAATCTTGTGCTTCAATAATATTTATGGTATGGTTATTGGATGGATAAAGGCCTAAAATCACCGTAAAAAGTCTGTTATCAAGATAATTTAGGAAGAAGTTAAAAGGACCCTCACTAAAGCCTATTCATTTGAACCGCGATAATAAACTAGTCTGTAAAATCAAAACCTCTTTTTAAATGAATGACTACATCACTGTTTTAGAATACCTTTTTTGAATTATTGCAGATGTGATAAATAATTCAGCATATTACTAAATGAGTGCTACAGAATGGACAGTAGTAGTGTTGCTGGGCATGGTATAGAAGCTCATATCTGCTTACAAACTCAGGTAAATTTGTTTAGACTATCCATTCCATCATTTTGAAAAGGGGATCTAGGTTGATGATAGCTCTGTACTCGTGACACGAAAAGGGGTTAGAGGTTTTGTAATTATAAATGTCAAGGTATTTCCTTTGTATAGGGACTACACCAGTTGGGAGTGAAAGGTTGAAATGAGTTAGATGCCTGGCTATGGTGGGATGGTGAGCATAAGCAACGAAGGACACAATTTGCCATGATCAGAATTCATCTGCAAAAGAAGTTTAGCAGATATTTAAGACCTGGGCTAAGCCTGTTCTAAGCCTGAGCTGTAGGTAAAAGTTTCTCAGCAGTATAGATGATGTGTACCAAAGGGGCATTGGTTCATTATTTTAGATGTAAGTGATCAATGAAAACTTTGTGAGGTGCTAGGTAGTCTTGAGTATTTCAACAAATTATTTTACACATACATTGTTTCATGTAGCTGGGAAGCACAGCAGTGTATTTTTTAGAATTCTTGGCTGCAGGTATTTGGTTTTTCCATCTTGGTTCTTGGCTTTGTGATTTCTTCTTGCTTTCTTCTGCTTATTCTCTATGTGTTTATGAGTTTTTTTTCAAGTGCTCCATTTTTCTTCTACATTTCAACAACATCTCTGGATGATTTGTTATTTCCCTAAAATGCCCACCATATAAAAATTTCTAACCAGGCAATCTATAGGTTAACTGTTGACACATATCAGTAGTGACATGAATCCTGCTCTAAAGTGAATTAATCCAACCTCATATATAGGACTGTAGATTACATCATAGATGTCAAAAACGTAAAAGGGTAATACAAAACTTCTGATAGGATCTTGATTTTTGGTTCTGAGTTTTCTATTAAGATTACAAATAGTTGACTAGAAGAGAAAATGGCAGAAGATCAGTGGATAGAACCTTTGCAGGCCACTTTGCCTTTTGCTTTTATGATCATTCAGAATTCTTTTACAATGCATACCTACTTACTGCTTTTGGTTAATGTAATTTATTTTATAAAACTTCTCATGATCACTGATTGCTAAAACAGCAATACTGGACTGTGCATTTAGAAGGGAAAGATGTAAGCATGAGGTAGGAGAAATATGGAAACATATGACATATTTGGAATTTAGTTTAAAGGTAGCATGCTGTCATTACCAACATGCTTAAATACCACAATATCATTCTTCAAATAGATTAGGATTCCGTAAACACCTACCCCCGGATTCATGAAGCTCGGCGCAAGGCCGGTGTAAGGCCTGCGCCAGCCGTGTGGCATATAAATGGTGTAGTAGCGCCATATGCATATTAATGAAGGTGCGCCGCTACCACATCCACATGCATAGGACACGTGCGCGAGTGCATGGGGCGTTACTAAGCTGGGCCCAGAGGCGTGTCAATGTTGGCTGGCGATGAGCAACCTAAACTGCTGAATATTATAGCCTGCCTGCAATAGTAATCGCACCTATCAGTGTCCGTGGATAATGAAACGTATGCAAAGCATGCAAGACAGTTCCCGGCCACACAAAATGGAGAACCAAACAGAAA
Organism: Protopterus annectens; assembly: GCF_019279795.1. Lineage (NCBI taxonomy): Eukaryota > Metazoa > Chordata > Ceratodontiformes > Protopteridae > Protopterus > Protopterus annectens. Next base: position 1,996,467,818 of record NC_056725.1, on the reverse strand, counting down.
TGCACGTAACATAATATGAATTTCCGTCCATGGAACAAATGACATTTAAAATCGTGTGTCCGTAATGTACTGCACTGTCAGAAGTTATACCCAGTGGAAGTGAAGCGCATCATGTCAGCGCGCCGCCAATACACACGTCTAGCCCCATGGGTATGGTCACCAGCAGTCCCACAGTGGTAGTGATAGTACACAGCAGGGCAGTTGTGGCTATATAACAACCGTAAAGAAACCTGACAGTCCATATTGTATACCAAACACACACAAACATATGTATATTAAAATGTGCTATACTCATGAACAGGAACGTAACCGTCACATACACATAGGATGCTATATGCGGAACCGGGATATCCAAAAGTAGAACCCTTGCATGCAAATGCAATACGCAACAACCCCTGTATAGCACATAACCTGCACCCATGTCTGAATGTCCACCAAATCCAGCTACCAGCCTTGCGCATCCATACACCTACACATAGCGGGTATTCCCCATATGGGTGCAGGTTATGTGCTATACAGGGGTTGTTGCGTATTGCATTTGCATGCAAGGGTTCTACTTTTGGATATCCCAGTTCCGCATATAGCATCCTATGTGTATGTACATACTATTATTCCGTGAACCTTTGAAGCTTGTGAGAGCAGTAATTACATCTGTCCTTATTTGTCCACCCATCCTTTTAGGCTTTGTCCAGGTTTTGTTGCTGTAATAGGTTGAGAGGTGGTGTCGGTATGTGATTGAGTTGAATATATACTGTCGATAATTCAGTGGGGAGTAGGGTTACCACTTGTTCCTCTTGCAGGGAGGTCCCACTTTGGACAGTTGTGTCCTGCGACGACACCTAAGACATGACAAATGTCCTGTGATTTTAAGACAATAATATATTTCTTCATTTCTGTACTAGTTGCATGATACAAGCATTTTGTATCTGGTACACGTAACTATTATTTGGAATAGCATAAGCTATTCAAATGCTATGGCATTAGCTTTTATCTTGGCATACACGTGTAATTCTGTACTTTGCACAGGCCGGGGGTATATTTTATCCTGCAAATTCTCACATTTCTACAAGGGATGTCCCACCTTGGCCATCTGAACAGGTGGCAACCCTAGTGGGGTGACCTGCATGGTGGACAGCTGTTCCATCCTGCGTAGTATGAATTGCATATCTGTGTAGAAACTGAACAGTACTGTGACTATACATACATGTTTTGTCCAGATGTGTACAGTAATGGACACCGTGGCGTGTAAACAACTCTGAGGTTTCAACAGGTTACTTATCCCACGCGGGATGTACACACATTTTGCCGTAACATTAACGCGCGGGCATTTGGATTTACGTACCTGTGATGGGATGTTTACAAACGTGGGATACATATTTGCAATCTGGACACTGCCTAGGCCGATACTTGACAAATAAGGACAGATGTAATTACTGCTCTCACAAGCTTCAAAGGTTCACGGAATAATAGTATGTACATAAGCAGGAAATGTTGTGAAGGATGTGGGGTAGTCCCCAGTATTACAGAGGTCCGTACATATATACTGTAACAAGCCGTCACATATGTTGACTGTACTACTGCATACCCGTAGTTAATTCATAGTTAAGTCATGTGCAAAATAATAACCCTCGTAAGAATGAATACAGGAAATAGTCAAATGTGAATGGGAACACCACTCACCATGGATTATGTATCGTAACCGCCCCCACCCATATTATTTATTGCCAACATCATAAGCTGCTGACAGGTGCCCAAACACCTGTGTCTGTAAACACAGATTAAATGTTTAAAATGGACAAACCCTGTCCATGTGCTTTGTCTGACATTTGAACATGGTCAGGGCAGTTCCGTTCACCAGGCGGACAAGCCTAAACCCAGATCACCACATGAACACCCTGACAATTAAAGACCTGTATGTGTCAGGACTATAAGCCTTTGGGTTCTGAATATCCCTGCAGTGATGAAATATGCAGCGTGGGTCCAGAGTAGTAGGGAATAGAGAATGTGTAATATGTAGTACCGCATTTTTCCCAGCAGGAGAATGGATGCCTGTGTCATAAGTGAAGCGGTGAGGCATATGTTAATGTAGCTATGTACTATGGGTATGCATATAAATGAGTCAGAACACCAAACGTATAGTGGTTACAGCATCCGGCCAACGTGAATGCAGTCCCGGTTGAACAACGACTACAGCACATATAATGTGAAAGTGTAATGAATGCGTCTGTGCTGTACAGACAGTTAAATATGTACAGGTGAACGTGTGTTTCGCAAACGTCCGTCAACCGTATTACAGATAATTACTGGTACTGTCACAAGTAATAAAGCCCACGTAAGCACAAAGACTTAGTAAACATATGTAACCCACAATAAGGATATGCATGCGGCCTACCTCTGCGTAACCCACAATAAGGAAATGCAAGTGCACCTGTGCGTGTGTGATCCGCTCACAGCATAGTAAATGAATACTGTTTCCCCCATGTTAGTTATACATGGCTCAAACCTGTTAACCTCGTAAAGTATGAAACCGGACAAAGCCATGCAAACTACCGATACAAATAGGGACAAACACCAGATATGTGCCAGAACAAACATAGAAAGTGGATAGAATAACGGGTGTGTCAGTAGCATGGATTCTCTGAAGGGTATGCAGTCGTAACCTGAACTGCTTGCCAGAAATCCCCACTGTAAGTCTCAAATGAAATGCCACGACATTGCCAGATAGACACAGGTTTATATAAAACACAGCGAAGATAAAGGGGCAAGCAGCTGTACACTCTGTGACAATCTGTATAGTGGAAAGGTATGGTATGGATATAGATATATGTGTATACACATAATCCACAGACGTAAACCAAAGCAAGTTATGAAATGAGGATTGTACATGTATATATGTATACACAACAGACTTATGTCCCGTAGATATGACATATATACATAAATAGGCGACGTTATATCTAATATGGGTAGACAAACAGACATGCAGGAAAGGTGAATAAACCACAGCATTCCAAACCATTGGCCAGAAAGTGACAGTCCAGCAAGTTCTACACTTTAAACATGCAGATAGGTGTCCATTGCAGGACTCCAAAAGTTGAATCTTATGTAGTGTCAACCGACATTGACGCAAAAGAAGTGACCGCAGCAAATACAAAATAGCTGTACATGCAACAGTATCAGGTGCAAGGGTGACGACAAATGTGTCGATAGAATGTATGACGTACGAACTGATATCCGGAGAGTGGGGAGTGCATATAAGTGTCTCCACACTTCAGTACCACACACATTAAACATGTGTAATGGGTACGCACTGTAGAGGTTGTCAGGTATGGGAATCATGGGTATGCAGAAATGGGCCTAGGTGTTGTTTGGCAGGGATTTGTAGGCCCGCCCCGTGGGAGTGATGTGGGTATAACACGCCTATATTCTCAATAATGGGGCAAACCATCTACTGGATATTGCGGAAACCATTTTGGCAATATGTAGGGCCCTATATCAGTGTCATGTAGGCGATTATCATGGATGGACATCGTCGACCAAGATGGTACCCATAACTGGCAAACTGTCAGAATAACACAGCTGCACTAAGGCATAGTACATGAAATACAAATAGGGACTATATTAGATATACCCCAGACAAAAGTCAGAACGTTGTGAGAATACTGGCGTACCCATGAATATGGATGTTATGAGTGTTACTAATCATGTAATGGAAATGTCAGTCACTATTATCTACCGCACAGTCCGTAATGCTTGCCAGCAATTTTACCAGAAAGGCACATCACTATGACAAATGTAACAAGGTCAAACGTCAGGTGTTAACCCATAATGTGTACAGGTTAGGGGTATGAAGGTAACCTGTCCAAAAATACATGTACAGAACTAGTGATACTAGGTGGACAGGTGAGAAGAAAGACATCAGGACAAATGAGAAAACATGTACAAGACACACGCATGTACTCCGACAAATGTGAATGACAATCGTATGCCCTGTGAATGTCAATGTGGAAGGTTAATAGACACAAAAGTAATGTGTCCCTCAGGGTGTCATGCAGTGTCACGTAACAATGTCAGTCCCCAGACACGTATGTGAGAGCTCTGCCACTGACGGAAAGCGCAAATACCGGGCGCTTTACATATGGTACATGATAGACCAATTTGTGTGGATAAGCAGCTGTTGGCCTGTGTGAGGTATACAACTGTCTGGGTGGGTGTGTCCTGCAATATAAATGTAATGGCATGTGGCCTGTGATGCCGCCATACAGTGTGTGTATTGGTGTCAGAAAGTTGATATTTTGTTACAGACACATACTCCGCAACTGTACAGATTTACGCCAGAATGTGCAGAGTTCTGCCTCATATGTTTGGTGTGTTCCACGTAACAACAGTAACATTCTGGCACTTTCATGATAACTGAAGACATGAAATAATGACAAACATGTGAGTAAGACACCAAATCCGACAGAAAAGCCATACTAATGCAAAACCTATTATTGTGTCAACTATCTACGTTTGTAAGAGCAACATGTCAATACTGCCCCTATGTGTCCCACTATCAGATAAGGCCTTGTCCAGCAACTTGCTCTAGGAGGTGGAGTGGTATGAACAGAAACAGATACATGTGTGAGGAAACAGCAATATCGACTGCAAGATAACACAGAAGGTATGACATGCGCTGCAGTAGGACATGCAGTACTGCCCGCAGGTATGTGCTGACATGTCAAATGACACAGCAGTCTACATGAAGAACCTATAGGGCTGTCACCTTTACAAATGATGATAGTGGGACATACCCAGAGCCATGCGCACAGCACAAATATACATACACACATCAAAACTAGGCCATGATACATGAAGCCTCCGGCATGTACGAGTACAGTGAGAGTACAGCAAGGATAGATGTCTGCCAAGATATACAGCAAATGCCTGTAAGGGCGTGTAACACTGCCCGTAACACGGACGTTGCATGGACAATGTCGGGAGTTGCAACATACCCCATTGGTATGTGAAAGCTATGCAAATATGCGATACATGAAACAGTCAGCTGTCCATGCAAGAGCAGAGTTATGGGCAGAAAATAGATTATATATATATATATATATATATATATAGAGAGAGAGAGAGATACAGACATACACACACACACACACACACACACACACACACACACACACACACACACACATGTGGCAGGCCTGGTAATCAAACCTACACATGACTACCCTATCACACTACAGCATGATGCATTTACAGAACATGCTACCGAGATTACTAAACACAGCAGACACACAGGCATTCTACTAGGTGCGTGTCAACATCCGCAAAGACAAAGACTTCAGCAGAATACATCTGTGTTGCGAAGCATCTAAAAGCATAACCTGAGTCCCCAGGCGGACAGGAGCATGCGCACACACACACACACACACACACACACACACACACACATCTGGCAGGCCTGGGAATCGAACTTACACCTAACTACCCTATCACACTACAGCATGATGCATTTACAGAGCAGCTACCGAGACTACTGAACACAGCACTCCCAGAGGCATACTTCTAGGTGGGTGACATCATCCGCAAAGGCAAAGATGCCGATAGGGAATGTATGTGTTGTGAGGCATCTAAAAGCATTACTGTGTCCCCAGGTAGCTGGAAACACACACACACACACACACACACACACACACACACACACACACACACACACACACACACACACACGCACACACTTGGAAGGGCCGGGAGTTGAACACACACCTACCTACTCTAACACACTACAGTATTACGCATTTACAGAACGCGCTACCAAGATTACTGAACACTGCACTCCTAGAGACATACTTCTAGGTGGGAGACATCATCCGCAAAGGCAAAGACGCCGATAGGGAATGTATGTGTTGTGAGGCATCTAAAAGCATTACTGTGTCCCCAGGCAGCTGGAAACACACACACACACACACACACACACACACACACACACACACACACACACACACACACTTGGAAGGGCCAGGAGTTAAACACACACCTACCTACTCTAACACACTACAACATTACGCATTTACAGAACGCGCTACCGAGATTACTGAACACAGCACTCCCAGAGGCATATTTCTAGATGGGTGACATCATCCGCAAAGGCAAAGATGCCGATAGGGAATGTTTAGAGAGTGAGCGGTCTGAAAGCATATTACCGTCCCATGATAGACGTACACAAACACGCCAGTGCTGTCAACGGGCCAACTAAACACGCCAGTGCTGTCAACGGGCCAACTAAATATCTACGGAGCACAACAACACTGAATAGATACGGGATGCGCCACAGACAGTACCCGCCGAGAGAGCAACAAGTGTGTTCAATGTAGGCATCCATCGTGACATTGAAATTGGACATCTGGTGCCTGGATGACCACCATGGCTATACAGGATGTCAATGGCCATGCCCACGCTTAGTATCACACGTCTGTTTGGAATGTACTGTGTGTCCATCTACACAATGGCGTACTGGGCATGCTCACACACTTAGCAGTTGCAAAGGGCCATCTTGCATGCACACGGAGTCTAATCACAGAGGGGCGCAGTGTGGAATGTACTGTGCGTCCATCTACACAACGGCGTACTGGGCATGCTCACACACTTAGCTGTTGCAAAGGGCCATCTTTCATGCACGGAGTCTAATCACGGAGGGGCGCAGTGTGGAATGTACTGTGTGTCCATCTACACAACGGCATACTGGGCATGCTCACACACTTAGCTGATGCAAAGGGCAATCTTGCATGCAGATGGAGTGTACACACAGAAGGGCACAGTAAGGTATAACTGCCCTCATGCACAGGGCGGTCACACATGCAGTGACCTGTACACACACAGCTGCCATCACAGCTGTCACAGGTGCAGGTCACTGCACACACACTGCAGTGTACACTGTAGCTGTCAAGTCAGCACCATGTCGTTGGTGCAGCACTACACAGCCTTACGGTCCCACAACACCATGTGACACATGACCACTGGGCTGTACAGTGGTGTACACCAGCTGTGCAGAGTACACACATACCAACAGGAATCCAACAGGTGTTATGCATTGCAATGATACCAGTATATATGAACAGGTCGGCTCAAGACATACCATGGCCCTTACACAGCTGTGACACCTGACTGTTGCTGTACACCAATGAACACACGTCTGGGTATGTCATACATGTGATTGTGTGGATGTGTGCATGGACTGCACACACACAACACATACATACATGGCCTTTGATGTACCTCGTGCATAACACTGGCCTAATAAATGCTACATACGCAAATTGAATGTGGGCCCATGTCTGTTGAATGCTCACACTACAGGGGGTAGCAGTGTTGACCGGGACACATACCCTTGTACTGGTAAGCCTGTGACACCCGTGATATCATATCGCAGTCCATGTGTTATGTATGTCAACACACATGTCCAACAATAGCAATGCATACAAACATGGCAACAGGAGACACATGTGACATCTGTACTGTGCAATCAGCAAACGTGCATGTGCAGTGGCGATGTCCTAACATAGTTGCACCTACCTCGACATGCAGACGCAATGCAGACCCATCATTGACATCTGTATACGGTGACATACAAACAGCATGTATGGAGGGGATGTGTGTACATAACGCGGTGAACCACCTGTCTAGATGTATGTGTGCAGGGGGTGGCTCACAGTTGTGTCACACACCATCCTATCATGCCATGTGCTAACTATGCGCTATGTCACTGTTACGTGACGGTGCTGACATAATGATACACAGCGGTCAGGTGTTAACAACTATATGTCATATGGCACCTGTAACACCTACAACCTCTCGTGTGTATATAGCAGCACATTTGCCAGATATAGCGTTGGTACACATAATGCAATCAATACCGCTGCATGTCCATCAAACGTGTCATCATATGGCTGGTGTATCATTCCCAGCACTGCCATGTGTGTCCGAATGTGTGACCATGGATGCCACATATCGCGGGGAATATGTCCCAGTTGCTACACTTCCCTGTACACCATTGTAGAGAACTGTACATACGTCAGTGTGGGAAGCATGACGTTTGCCGGTGAGGTGCATCACACACATCGGCTGTCCGTATACACATGTGTGGTCACCACAGTGTGTGTGTGTCTGTATGTATGTCTGGTGCTTGGTGTGAGTGTGTATGCTAATATACGGTGGGAAATTATCACTGGCCCCACGTGTTGACTAACCCGTAATGGTGATGCATTGCACAACCCTGTTGATGCCATAGGTCCCAGCCATACTGGCTACCTGTGCATGTCCGTTCTCTGTGACATGTCGTGTGGGTGCATAGTACTGTGAGGGTGATGACCACAAAGGCAAGGGTCCCCAGCTGCACACTATGGGGTGTGCGTTATAGTGGTGTACACCCCGTGACTGCGGCCATGTTACAGGGTCCTACTGCTGCACAGTGTGGCCTCCAGCTACCAAGTGATACCTCACATCATCATTGGCCAGGCCGCTGTGTACAACCCCTGCACCATGTCACCATACCTGTAATGTGTCCTGCTATGTATGTCACGTCTCTGTCCAGTGTAGCCTGTGGCACCGACCACATGCGTCAGGTGCAGTATATGTGCGGACATCTGTGTCATGTTTGTGTGTCCAACAGTCAGGATGAAAGTACATGTAGCATGCTGATATTGCCAGACGTGCCTGTGTGTACTCCACAGTTACATGTGGGGGACTGCAAACACTGCTACCTGTAGGCACATGCAAGTACACCATAGGAGGGAACCAGGGTATCACAACCAACATGGTGCTACAGATGTAACCGAGACACATACCATGAACACATCACAATGCATGCTGCACCTGCACTAAATGGTGTGACTGGTGCATGTTGACAGTACACAACCTATGTCACATACACAACTCAGTATTCACACACAACCACTGCAACATACACATCCCTCACTATGCATACACAGGTATTACATACACCTCTCACTATGCTGTTCCCCTGTGCATCAGAATATTTGTGCATAACCCTGCACCCGATGGTGTGGATGATGGGGATGCGGCACAGGCTTCATCATATGCACAGGGTGATATGTTTGCCAGGGGCATAGGCTGCACCAATGGATAACATCATGTGTGTGTGTGTAAGGGCCAGTGAATTGACTGGACATGTCTGCAGAATGCATGTGGATGTTGTGGAGCCCTACAGTTGTGTGTTTGCTGTGCGTGTATGTGTGTACAGTTCTGCCATTTGTGATGCCACAGGGTATAATTGACAGCCCAGATTGTACAGTGCAGATTGTAACAGCTCACTGTGTCCGTCTCACAGCCATGTGTGACCTGTGCCTGCCTGGGGCTGCACGGGCACTGGCTCAGGTGGAGGTACAGAGCTGGCTACTGTCCGACGGGCATGTCTGCTGGAAACGTGTCCCCACTGAGACCAGCTGGGCTCTCAGGCTTACGATGTCCACATGGCCTGCTGTGTCCTGGTATTTGACAGCTATACAGCAGCATGCACTGCTACTGCTGGGGTTGGGGCCCGGGGTTTGGGGGGGGGCCCGGCCCCCCAAAAGGTGGTTTGGGGGCCCCCCCCCCCTGGTTTCCCCCCCCCCCCCCGGGGGGGCCCCCCTTGGGGGTTTGGGTTTTCCCCTTTTTTTTTTGGGAAAAAACAAACCCCCCCCTTTTCCCCCTTTTTTCCCCCCCTTTTTTTGGGTTAAAGGGTTTCCCCTTTTTTCCCCCCGTTTCCCTTTCCCCGGGTTTTCCCCAAACCCCCCCCGGGAAATTTTTTTCCCCAAAACCCCCCCCCCCCCACCCCCAACCCCCTTTTTCCCCCCCAAAAAAACTGACCCCCTTTTTTTTCCCCCTTTTTGGGGGGGGGCCCCCTTTGGGGGGGGGGGGCCCGGGGGTTTTTGGGGGGTTTTTAAAAAAAAACCCTTGGGAACCTTGGGGGGAAACCCCCCTGGAAACCCCCGGGGCCCCTAATTTTAAAAAAAAAAAAAAAAAAAACCCCCCCAAAAAAACCCCCCACCCAAAAAAAAGAAAACCAAAAACAAAAAAAAAAAAAAAAAAAAAAAAAAAACCCCCCCCCCCCCCCCCCCCCCCCCACACAGACACACACAACACACACAACACACAACACACAGACACACCGGGAAAAAAAGGGGGGGCCCCCGGCCCCAAAAAGGGGCCCAAAAAAGGAAAAGATTTTTGGGGGGGGGGGGCCCCCCTTTTGGGGGGGGTTTTTGGGGTTTTTAAAAACCCCCCAAACCCCAAAAAAAGGGTTTACACCATGTATGTGATTTGTCAGATGGCATGCAGCATGCCTCAAGGAGCAGAGCAGAGGGCATGCAGCTCAGACATTAATAGTGTTAGTAAGCATACCTCCCTGGGGTGCACACTACAGCAAGCAGGTGTCATATCAGTAGCCATGCAGTTCACACAATCATGGTAGTATGCATGCATCCCGTGATACACCATGTGGCCCAGAACAGGATAACAGTACACATGGCTGTCGTGACCTTGACATGTAATTTGCTGACATGTGCATTAACATGCATACATGTTTGACACAATGGTGTCCTGACACATGTACAGCATCATAATGGGCTTCACATTGCAGTGTTGTGTGTATGCCCTACAGATAGAATGCATGTTTAGCAAATGTGCATGAGCACGGGAGGGTAGTGTGAGCCGCCTACATTGCTATACAGTGTGAAGTACAGACACTGTGCCATTGCATGGCAACATGAGGTATGTATGTTGCTGTAGAATGCATAATATGTACACATTGCATAGCCATAACTGCAACACAGTCGTGATGTTCGACAGATCGTATATGGTAGACTTCAGTGACACCTCCAGTAGCTGTGCACAGGCTTTTAGGTTGTCCACTGTACCACATCAACTGTATAATCGGTCAACTAAGGCTATAATTGGACCATATGTGGACAATGTGCAACAGGGTGTATACACATCCCATGTACTGTGTGGCTACATGTCTCTGTCTCTGGCCATCCCCCATGGCCATGTGTGCACATGTGGTGGCCAATTGTGTGTGATGGGCATCTTCTCCACATTTCTGTGTGGTCCCATATGACATACACCCATACATGTCAGATATGTCACATTCCACAGGTCTGTGCAGACAACGGGTTGTATGTTTGGTATGTGGGGTCTAGGTCATGTGATAGTGTGACAATATTGCAGAGAGAACACTACATGTCTGGGACATGTCAGGTGGCACATCACAATGTGTGCGCCCGATGCAGGGGCATATGACACAATGGTGACACTTGTGGGCTGCCCATATCACAGCTCACTGTGTGGTACTGTGTGCGTACCACACATGTTGTTCCAATGCATACTACATATGCCTCCATTGTAGAACACCTCCACTGCTGTATGCACAGCTGACCACACATGTCACAATGACAAGTACTGTGGTTTCAAGTCTGTGTATCATTACGTGTGAATATATTGCACATGGGTGGCATGTGTGAATGCATGGTGGTGCGTCCTGCATATCGTGACTGGAACAAACATCAGGTGTGCAAGTGTAACTGGCCACATGGCAAATAGATCTACACTGTAACATGCCTGATACTGATGACAGTCTCACCTGCAATGGACCCATGTCTGTGCAGCACGCCAGAGGTACCTGTATAGGGGTGACACACCAGTATGAACATTATCCATGACTGTATGACAGCCACAGGTTGCACTGTGCATGTGCACACATTCACCTGTGTAATAGCATATAGTATGCACATGTGTGCATACACAATGTAGCATACTGTAGTATGCAGCATGTGTGTCCACATACCTGGCATATGTTGTTACTTTACATTATGTACAGTGACACATGCAACTACATGGGATATAATAGCCATATGTGCATTACTGACTTACCAGGCAACTCCAGGCTCATTGGTTGGGAGACACCCACCTCCACGATGGCAGCTAGTGTTTCTGGATGCTGTTCCCTGGGTGTCCCCAGACTGGCCAGTAGCTCCTCGGTGTGTGTGAGTGGGGGCTGGGTTGGTGGCCCACCACCTGTTCAACCTTGTTCCCTTGTGATTGCAGTGGCACGCTGTTTTGCATGTCGTATCAGGTCCATGCAGTGTCTGCACACCTGCTGGTAGGTGCGGTTATGGCCACCCACATTGTTCACCCTCCTGCGTAGATCCTGCCACAGGTCATCCCGCTGCTGGGCATGCTGTGGCACATGGCTGAACAACAAGTCATAGTTGTCATGGAGTTGTGGGATGAGGACATCATCCTCCTGGCGGGTGTATGCTGGGAGGCGTGTACGGGGCATTATCTGTAAAATATAATGATGGTGACAGGTCACAGTTTCAGAGATGTACAGAGATACTGCTGCACATACATTTCTATGACATCTACTGCATCTGCACAGTTATCTTTGCAAGCACCATGACACTGACACGACTGACGTGTTTGTGTCACACATGTCACACCCATTATGCATTGGATATCATCACCATATATGTGTGTCACCTCATTACAGTGTTCATACTCCATGTAAATGCTGTCTTGCTGTGGGCATGTCTATTTGCCTGCACTTGTGTTCTTACCTATCTGCACATGCCTCGATGTGTCCACAGTACTACTGTTGACCTGGATGCTGTGTATATGTCACATATCAACACAGACACAGCCGGAATGGACTTGAGCAGTGACAATGCACACATACACATGGACACCTGTACATGCATGTGTTTTGCCATATACATCTACGCAGCACTGTACAACTGTTCAACATCCTGACACGGATCGCCTGTATTACACATGTGATAGACATGGGACAATGGATAGTCAGACGACATTTGCAGGGATGGTCATCAACCATAGGATGTGCGGCCATGGTTTCCATGCTGTTACAGATGGCCATTGTGCCACCACAAGCTGCATCAGTGCCACATTACTGATCCAGTCAGTTGATAGTACATCTACCATGCGGCCATCACACCATGTATGACTGGGATGACATCTGCAGCTTTGATGGACAGGGTTGCATGGTATGGCGGGAGTATGTCACATATATGGCACAGGGATCTGTCCAGCCTGTGGCGATCCTAGTATTAGGATGGTGGCTGTCCATGACATATGTCATATAGATCAGGATATGGACATGTAGCATGTCCATCATCATGGTGTAGCAAATGTCCTTCTGCAAGGTAGACGGCATGCTGCATAGTGGAGGTGTGGATTGTGAAGGCTGTTATCGCACATCCATGCATAGCCATTACCCCTTACAGGTGGTATGTGATCCAATATTGGTCACCACAGTGCTGTATATGCCTGGCCAGTGATCTCCATGCTCATGGATGGCACCCTGACATGACATGGGTACCTCAGATGACTACCTAAGGGGCCTGGAGACATCACCATGTCGGGGTGCACTGCACAGCACCATCCCTTACACAGTGTCCATAATGTTGACCACAGCCTAGGTAGCAGTTTATGGGTACAGGGATGTTCACCTAGTGGTGACACTGCTGGTATCATCCATCAGACTGTGCACATATGTCACACACCTCACACACACAGCCCATTCTGTATGTTGTTCACAACACTGACACAGCTAAACTGATAGGTCATGGCCATTCACAGCCTTACATACACAGATGCCTAACATTTGTGTGTGTGGTATGGGCTACAATGAGGGTGGGGTACAACACATTAACCCTGTTCTACTGTATCTGGCACAGATGTGCTGTGCACATGTCACTCTTGCACCTTTTGTAGTTGTGGGTCTGTCAACAGGCCACTGGTGGAACACACCTGTGACATGCAAAGGTATTTGTAATCAAATATCCGTGCTATCTTGTACATCTGTACTGCTAACATCTACAGTGCTAATGGTTCATGGACATGCACACCATACTCAGCAGGGTTATAGTGCGGTGCCACCCTAAATGACTGTCATCACCACTTGTGGGTTGATATTATCCAACACCCTATCTGTATTGCATGGTCATGCTAGGCACTTGTTCAGAACATGTGAGCATGTCATGAGCTAATGATTACTATAGCGCCCATTCCACACCATTTCCCACAGGTACACTGGCTGTCCTACACTTCCCAGCTTGCTTAAGGTACGACAGCTGTTGTACACATAACGCACATATCCTGTGGGACATGGTTGTATATGCAGGCATGTCCAACTGTTACGTACCAGTGCTACTGCCTGTCTATATGAGGGATATGTCGTACATGTGGCAATAGAGCAATTGTCTCGTGTACACATTCAATGCTCACTTCCCAACATATGGCACTACAGCCTGTGGGGATGCACGCCTGCAGCCGTGCTGGGCCCATAGCTCTCAGGTGTACCTCATTACGGGAACGCCTCATTTGGGGTTCTAAAAGGTGCATGTTCCTCAAGGTTCCACAGTGGAAGGGTCTGTCACACATTCATTGTTGTACATAGTTTACCTGCTAGCCATGGCTAGATAGATGAGAATCATATTAATTCATTGGAATATCTGTTTTATACGTAAGACCAGCCTATGTTAGCCATCATATGCCCTTCCTAGTTGACGCTGTTAGTAAGCCAGTTGTAAGTGTTCCACGTTTCGCCCATTTGTCACACTGTATGAGGGCTAATGTTCCTCATTTTGGGGACAGGAGGCTGACAACTATGGCTGGGGGTAATGCTGTTGCCAACCCTGACTGCACCTGACAGTCATTTGGGGATGTGTAACATTCGCAACACACCCCACCCATCACATAGTCTCACATAATCTACACCACTGGCCACACCTAAGAGGACAACCTGTGCAGTATGTCTCCATACTCACTGTAGGCACCAGAGGTAGCCCCCATCATGGAAGACAACATCACCAGCTTATAGCCCACAGACTCATGTGTGCCCATCACATACAGCCAATAGTGTGTTATAGCATTCACAACACACCAGTCATAGCTGACTCTGTAGGGTGTCACACTGCAGTTCCACACAGCAGGCTACACAAGGCATTAGTTGCTTACATCTTGCTGTCGGGTAACTGCTTCTGCAACATAACCTATGCACCCATGCCACACCTCACCAGGTACGATATGTCTGTCATTCGCCATGTTAGTGTGACTGCCCTGTGATGCCACTTCACACACTACGTGTGCAGGGACATGCAATAGCTCACCAGTCTTATAGCCCTGAGGGTGTGGGCCTAGCCCTGGGGAGCATTTTGCATTCATCCAGACACGATACCACTGTACAATGACCGACTGTGTCACTTCAACAGTTGCCTATGCTCCTATTGTCATTCCACAGGCATGTGGTATCTGTCTGCTATGACTGTCCTTGTCAAACACAATGCTGTGGCACAGATGACTTGCACCTGTCGGCCCTGGGAGTACAGCTCACATGCTAGGCTCTTGCTGCTGCTATACTGCCTGTCCTGCACAGTTTCCAATAACTGTCACCGGCAGGGCGGTAACTGGCATGCGTGACATGGGGTCATGTGACACATTGCTTGCATCTTCCCCTGCGAAGCATGCAGGCGAGGCACACCTTATAATGCACCACTCCAACATCTCTGCAGTGACTGGGACCTGCCTGTAGGCTCTGCAGAGCACACCTGCAATGACAGGTTATAGACGGACGATACCTTCCAGGCACATACCTGGACCGGCACACCCACAGCTGAGTGGTTCCCATATCCCACTATGTTTTGCACACATCCTGGCAAGTTGCTTAGCACAATGCATCAGAGGTGCTCCACGTGCAACTAACTGTGTGCAGGACCGCTATACACATTGTAACAAGCGACAGAGTCAACTTCATACCCCACGGGTTACATACCTTCTATGGTGGTATAGTGGACAGTGGGCCTCAGCTACTACTGATGTGTGACTGACACTACCCCACACTTCACTGGGATAGCCACTCATGTACCGACACATCCATGAGTCATACACTCCACTCTGCTGGATCAACACATACACACTACCTCCAAGACCTACATTACCCTTGGCATGAACACTACCACCATGTGACTGGTGTTACACACCTGGGGTTATCCCCTCATTGGTGGATTCCGAACATATGCTAATCTACCTTGTTAGCCACATCCCGGAAATACACCCATCACAGCATACACAGTACATGTGTACTACTACACCTACTACAGACGTCTGCTGACAGCGGTTGTTAACATCATGACACCCGTGCAGATGGACAATGCACATACAAATGCTGACACATACCCCAGTGCACTTAATTAGCATATACACAACTGCATGGATCATGCTATTCCACACAGAGCCATGATGGTACACACCAGATAACAGACGCCACTCTGGTGGTCATGTTCCATGGACATATGATGTACAACAACAGGTTTAGGCTGTTGCACAGTGGTGTACATTCCCATGTGTGAGGTGGCTCACTGGTCAGCCGTGGTGGGGCCACAGGGTCCCTCATCACATACTCAAGACTAGCTACGTAAACATGACTGCCAGTACCACCAGGCATTATGGTGGTATGTCAGTATTCGATGGCAACACCCACATCTGCTGTCACATACAACAGTCACTCAGGAACATTGCAGACCCAGGTATTGTTGGCAACATGCTGGAGGATGGATTCAATGCTGACAGTACACCCTCTCACTCACTACAGGGCCGCAATCCATACATGAACATTGTGGTGTCCCTGTGGTCACACCTACACAGTACTGACCTACACTCTATGTGTCCTGGGACACTGGCCCCATGTCACCTTCCAACGCCCCAGGCTGTGATGTCCACCAACCTCTGAATTACTTGTCTCCCCACTAGGCCACCATATTCAGTAATAGCCTTGTTTCAGACATTGTAGACCCTGAATGGCACACAGCAGCATTTATCACACTACACACAGGTGGCACCGCATTGCACGAGTGGGACTATAGTCCTACACACCTGACTGGACTGTTCTGCGTGGCTATGGGGCACATCGTCAGGACGTCATTCTCAGAGACATTGTTGGTCTCCCGTCCTCTGCTGCCACCCGGGTTGGGCTTGTTAAGGCCAGAGCATGGCCCCTACACATGGTGGACTCCTTTCATACAGTTACCAGGGCAGTTGCTGATGGTACGGGAGTCCACACATCCTACATTGTCCTCTCATTGCCTTTTAGCACCATTCCCCATTCTGGTATTGACAACATACACATCCACCTGCACATCGTACCCTGTGTCTCAGGATGTTATGCTATGTGGCTCATGGACAGGACACACAGTGACGCCAGCATACCATAGTACCTACTACATGTCAGGTACTTTGGCATACCACGGTCCTCAGTCATAGGGCCCCTCATGTTAAGTATATGCTTCCCTGCGGAACAGGCTGGCACAGGGGACTTTCCCCGCCTAGCTTTAGAACCCCTACATACCAAGCATCATGATTGCTCCACCAGCTGATACTGACTCCAACCATACAGGTGTCGCTGTGACAGATACATAATATGACTATCATGGCATCAAGCTGCATGACACAAGGTGCATGCACATCACCTTTGCATTACACCATTCACCCACTGACTATCACATGGATGGTAGTCCCCTACATACATATCACATTGTACATGTTTGCAGTACACACATATGTTGCACCCACTCCTGTGGTTACCGTATTGCCACTGTGGCATGGATATCCTCCTACGTGGCCACACCTATCTGTACTGGGTGTGTAACTGGTACATAGGCACCCATTGTACCTCTGAACTCAAGACATCTACACACATTCAAGGGTACACCACCCCATTTAGGGTGTACCATACACAACAGCTACAGCTTTACATGCCACAACATTAACACGCCATGACGTTTACTGAGCTCCTACAGTTTAAATATGCGGCTGCACTACGGACACCACATCTGTACACATTTGCATACTACATACTCAGGGGAGACCTCTGCTGATCAGACAGGACCCATGTCCACAACATTATTGATGGATATACTCCTCATACGCAACATAAGCATAGGCCACTGTGAGCAACATGCTCATGGATATGTGCACACACGCCACAATGAGTGGGATGTGCTTCTGGGTTACATTCCCAAACAGGACACTCACCATGCTGTGGAACATAAGTCCTCTGTACATCACGCAGGGACACTCAGTAGCACTGTTCATGTGATACCTCCCTTGGTGGTTGGGAGACACATGTAGGCCTGGGATCACTGCAGTGGCTGTACTGTGCAGTGGTGCAGGTGACACCTGGCTCTGCTCTTCACAGGACACTACCCTGGAGAGGTGCCACTAGTGTGAACACTGTAGTTGTGCTTACACATGGACTTGACAGACTGCATAGTACCCCACTATGCACCTGTGCAGCTATTACATGTCCTTTGTGTATGGTTACTTGGTAGCCCTTCCATTTAGATTAGCTATCATGCTATTATTATGTCCCATACCTACAGGCCATATGTCTCCTGTTATTGTACATACCAATAGATGATACCTGTGGTATGCATGATATGCCTGTTATGCTGTGTAGAATATCTGTCATATCTACCTATAATACTATACATTACACATATTTCACATAGTATCCCATAATGCAAAGCATACTTGCTCAGCGGGACCACCTTACATATGTCATTAACGTTATTTACCCATACATATGCGTGCTGTGACAGTATATCAACATATACTATCCCCTGCTATGGCACGTCCTTGTTGGACATACCCTACCACTGACGACGGGTTGTATGGCATTGTTCTGTTTAATGGCCTCATGTAGCATCCCTTCTGGTGTCTGTGCTGTGTACCTTGTGTCCCACTACTGGACGCACAGATTCTACAAGCATTAGTATGCTCAGCAAGACATCACTACATCAATACCTTTCCCCACTTTATGCATTGCGGACACGTTTAATTAATGCAAACCAGGCTATACATACAGTAACACTACTTAATACAGATCATTCTATACATAACCTTACATATCGGGCATTCTACATACCTTGTTGTCGTTACAGAATTTCGTTTCTATCTCTCTCACAGTGTTTCAACTGTTTTTCGGTATGAGCATACGGTTTGAATGTCTGGCAAGCCATCCTTATATACGTCGATACCTGAAACATGTGGATTCTTCCCACCAATTGGTGTTCCTGAGTGACTAATTACTTGCATATCAGCTGTGCAGCTACTCCATTTGCCAATTACACGGCGACAGTGGGGTATAATTGGATTCTCCACTTGGGCATTGCCTATTTGCCCTACCTTCGGGGAGACGGTCTGTATTGTGTTTTGTTATGAGTAACTGCAACTGCTATGCATGGAGACAAGTATAGTTTGGATTCACGTCCCCCGTGGATTGTGTGTGACAGGTAGAGTATTTGGTTCAACATGTGGGTGTACCTGTCATCCCGATGTCTGTTAACGGAGTATTGCAATCAATACCTGTAACATGGCTGTTTGTTCCATTATACAACGCCTGCAATTTCGCATGTTGCCTTTAATTGTTTCTCTCACACGGTATGTTGAGGGTTCTGCAGATGTAATTGACTGACTGGATGTTTGTGCTGCTATTACAGTTTGTATTGCTTTAGTTTCTAGTGTGGGGGATGTCGGTGGTTGTACGTAACATATACGGTTTGTGGGCCTTGCATTTCTACATAATCCATATAAATGTGTGTGGGCTCCGTCCCTGATTAGAGAGCTAACAGTTAGTAGACATATGTTACGGGATTGTATGTTGGGCCATTGTTAATTGGTTTCTATATCGTCTGCAGGTGAGCTTGCTACCTGTATACCTCCGTAATTGCAGCGATATATCAGGGGATATGTGTAGGTGAAAGCTATCCCTTGTATTTCTGTCCCAGATATTTGCAGTCATTGTGGTTGTGTTGTTAAAAGAGCCTGTTTGCCATGGGTTGCCACCTTATCATATGGTCATTGTTGGACACGTGCGGGACACAAAGCAGTGTTTACAGGCCAACACGTAGCCACAGTCAGTACACAGGTAGCACATACTTTTATCCTCACTACATACCTATTGTTGTGACTTTGGATACTTATCATATTGCATGTAACATTTAAGTTTCTTACATACAGGCATAACTATTAAATACGACTGTTACATTATATATGGGACATATTTATGTCCTACCATCTCGGACATTTGCCCTTTGTACTGTTTTATGTCAGGACACACCTGCCCAGGGTGGGGATGTCCCTCCTACTGTGGTACAGGTAGTAACCTTATGCCTACGGCTAGCTATACCCACACCTACCATACTGGTCTGCCTCTGACTTGGCACCAACATACACATGTTGCGGACACACACACACATTACAGTCACACAGAAACGCACACGCCACCCTCAACGCACACTTACACAGACTACGGCACTCACAGACACAGTTGAACACAGTACCTACGTGGACCGCGACACCGTCAGCGGTGACTAACCGTCCCTTCATATCATCATACTATTACTCGCAGATGTACTGTTCCGGTACTGTGTTCTATCGGTCTTTCAGCCTCGTGGTTACGCATGTCGGTATGTTACACATTCCATGGTTGGTGGTATCCTATTTATTTGTACCTCCAAGATGTTATGAATGTCGTTGAACTATCTATTATATTTGCAGATATTGCTGAATCCATCTATATCACCATATATCCCTCTATTGCCCTTTCTATCTGTATTATATATATGCATATGTGTACATATATATACATATATATATATATATATATATATATATATATATATATATATATATATATATATATCTATATCTGGCGGGGAACGTGACAGGCACACAGCACCACCATATGCTGTAAGACTCATGTACTGTTCAGGTGTTGGCATTCCGTGTTGCACTGGCTGTTGTGTTTACAATGTTTGAGGGCTGCCTATGTAGGAGTCACACATTGGGCCACCTATACATTACAATTTACAGGTGGTCATGTTTGTGTGCCATCCATTTTACTGTGTGCGCAGGTGGAGAGGTGTCAGTCCGTAGGGGCCTACATGGTCAGTGTATGTGCTATACTTTCCCTCTTTGCCAAGGCATAGGCATATTGGGCATGCCTCCGTCTGCCTACTGGGGCTGGCACAGTGTGTTCATGGTCTGAATCCCTCTGTGCCTGTACTGGCCTTGGCAATTGCGGTGGGCTATGAGGGCCTTCACCATTTTGTCCCTGCTGCAGCTGCTTCCGCAGGATCATATTATGTAGCATGGCACATACTATGAAGATGTGGGCGCACGTGCCTGGAGAGTACTGCAAGGCTCCACCAGATGTATCCAAGCACCGGAACCGTGATTTCAGCATCCCGAACACATGCTCTATGATGATTCTGGTTTGTGCGTGTGCCTCATTATGGCGTTCTTGCATGGGTTTGTGTGCATTTCTGATGTGAGTAATCATACACGGCTCCAGTGCATAGCCAGCATCCCCCACGAGATGGCCATGTGGGATGTCCCCCCTGACAAATACCTGATACAGCTGTGAGGCATGCCAGATATGGGAGTCATGGAAGCTTCCAGGGCTGCCAGCACACACATCCATGATAATGCCCTGGGCATTGCACACGACCTGGCAGTTGATGGAGTGGAATCCCTTGCGGTTTATGTAGCGCATACCCTGCTCACCGGGTGGTGACTTGATTTGTATGTGCGTGCAGTCTATCGCACCCAGTACCTCCGGTATTGTGCCACACGGTGGAAGTGACGATATTGCTGGCCAACTCCTCCTGAGTTCTGGGGAAGTATATCTGCTCATTGGCATGTGGTAACATGGCATCCAGGAACTGGTGTAGTACCCTGGATGCTGATGCCTGTGAGATACCCATTATATCTCCAGTTGGCCTTTGAAAGGTACCTGTGGCCAGTATTCACAGGCTTACACATACCTTCGTGTCCACTGGTATGGGTTCCCCTCTGTTGTTTCTGGTTCTCAGGCGTGGCCGGCACAGCTCCACTATTTGCTGTAAGATGTCCCTGTCCACCCTGTAACGCTCTACTATCTCCAGGTCATGTAGCCCCTGGTAGGTTATCCTTGGTCTGAACACTCTCCTTCTCCTCTGAGGCCTGCGGTGGTTGTCGGCATCATCCTCCACAACACCGTCAGTCTCTAACACATGCTGATGAATCACAACTATGGCAGCTCCCAACATGTACATTTTAAAAGTTCCCCGTGTGTTTACACCTATGGTGCGGTGTTTGGGAATACACAGGTGTGTGTTGGGTGCTTACACACTTTATACTATTGTGCTGTGAACACCGATGATGTCATAGGGTGTGTAAGTACGTTTGTAGCTGCAGGTTATGTTATGTGTTTTACTGCCGGAACTACTATTGTGGTTCCTTTGGTGTTGAATTACATTTGCCTGCCATGGATTATCTCTTGACCTTCCCTTTACATTTCTGCGCGTTGCACCTACCATTTTCTGGCGTGCATCCTGCAGCCTACTTTCATTTGTGCTTTCCTGGACCTGGCGTATCTTGCGTTATGTGTGCTACTACCGGTCTGCTGTCGGTTTGCTTTGCTCTGCTGTGTCAGGTCTCCTATCTTTGCAATCCAATACCTCCCCTACTTTCTTTGCATTCACATGCCTCCCCTATCCTGTTTTGCAGGTTTCTGCAAGCGGACTTGTCAGCTGCCGTCGATTGGCCTTCGTGGGTTGATTGGTGTTGATTGCTCATTAGTACTCCAATTACCCTACTTCCACATTTCCTTTTCTTCCCCTGACCTTCCTGTTTCTGCTATTGTTTGCAGCGCGTGCATCCGATTACTGGGTTTCGGGCACGTTTTCATCCTCGTACACATGCGCTTTTGGCCACCATGTGTGCTCTCAGCTAAACGATTCCTCCCCACCCCTATCCTGCAGCTTTGCTTAGCAATGGACAGGCCAGATTTGCAATGCTCCAATGTGCTTAGTGCTACAGTGGCACACCCCTCTGCTGATGTCATGTATCTCCTCTGAGCCACTCCTCGGTGTTATACCGCTGCGCCGTATGGTACAACCTTCCTCCGGCAGGACATTTGCGATTTAGTATTATCTGACTCATTTGCATGGCATTGACTACTAATTCATAGTTACCGCGCCGAACACTATCACAAGCCCTTAGCAACCCTTGCACCTTGGTTGTGGTGTTCCATGCCTACCATTGTGTGTTATGCTGTAAACCTGATTTCTATTACGTTGCGATTTTATGACATTTTTAGATTATTTCTTTATGTTACAGCTTCCGCACACATGCCCTGTGGTTCTGCTGTGCGTTACTGTGGACATGACATTAAATGTTGTTATTTACGTGTTGTGCATCTTTTCTTATGCCATTGGCTGTGTATTTTGCCATTGGCATATGTTCACGTTGTGATACCTGGGTCTGGCCCTCTTCCATAGCTCCGATGTTATGTTTGGGAAAATGTAAACCGTGTTTTTTGGTTTACATTTCTGTGGGCTTACGCTACGCCTGCACCACTTCATGAATCGCTATATGCCTTCATTTGCATGGTGCAACACTGCACATGGGGTGATTTGCATACCTACGCCGGGGGCTGCGCAGATCTGGCGTACTCCGGTAGTGCACGTGGAATTAGATCGTACCTGAATCGCTCGGCGGCCATATTTGGCGTTATAATGCCTACGCTATGCGTGCGCCTGGCACAAGCTTCATGAATCCCAGGGCTAGCCCCACTGCTCAAGTAAATGGGCAGGCGTGCAGTCTATCAAAATACCACACTCCAAATGAGGGTCCTTCTTAGTTTCTTTAGTTTGCGTAGAAATATGAGACTTAATTATGCACTTCTTCAGTGTGGAACAGCAGGTCAGAGTTTGTACTGCTTCTCAAGTCATTTTTATTTAATGATGAATTAATCAATTTATTTATTTATTTTACATTTGTTTACTTGGATAGTCCAAATAGATACATGTCCATTTTTAGTGGAGGGCCGGGGAGAAAAGCTCCAAAAAGACATTCGACAAACTGTTAAATTTTTACAGTTTAAAACACAAAATAAAACACAGATAAAAGGATTTTTACACAGATGTAAACAAACACAAAAACAGATACACAAACAAATTATTTCATTTTTACTCAGATGGAAAATTCTAGACAGTGTTTTTAAGAATGATAGGGTATTGAATGCCTAGTAGGCTAACTTGGTAGTAGATCCAAGGAGATCATAGGATTTATAAGTTAAGAAACAATAAAGTATAGGCAGAAGTCCTCCATGTGCACATGAGTGATGGTTAGAGTTAGTCTGGATTAGGATAAGGACATAGCCATCATTTTTTAAAGTACTGAATCAGACTTTTCTTGAACTGAGGTAGAGAGAGTTCAGATATTAGATTAGCAGGAAGAGAATTCCAAGTTTTGCCAACAGTTAGCAAATAGAGATTTACCAGCTGTGTTGTTGGATTAGAGAGTTTGAACTAGTAGTCTTTCAGATGAACAAAGTGCTCTAAGGCTACTGTAGGGGGTGATGAGGTTTTTAAGTACTGGTGTATTATCTGGTTGGTACAGGATCTTGTGTGCAACTATTAGTTGGTTAACCTGAAGTAGGTTAGGCAGTTCAAGCCATCCTAGTAGATTTAGGTTATGACAGTGATGAGTTCTGCAGGCTGCATCGGTAGCAAATCTAGCAATGTGATTGTAGCTGCTAGAAAGTTTATTAAGGTCAGTTTTGCTGAGGTTTGTAAATAGAGGGGAAGCATAGAGGAGGGTGGAGAGTAGATGTGTATGAGCAATTACAGTTCTGGCTATTGGCGTTAGGAAGGGCTTGATCCTATATAGTGAGCCAAGTTTTTTTATTAACTGTTTCAATAGTTTTATTTATACGCAGATCAAACTTAAGGTTATCTATTATAACTCCTAACAGTTTGGTTGAGGAATCTGGGGAAATAATGGTGCCATTGTTGGATTTTAATGTAAAGGTTATAGGGGCAGACCTGTGAGTGGGGGAGAAAAGCAGCAGTTTGGTTTTATTAGGATTTAACATGAGATGATGGTTAAGGAGACAATTTTCAACTGTGTTAAAAGTATTTTGGGATAGAATCTGCAACTCTGTAGGTGAAGTGTTGAAGCATACTAAAGTGGAGTCTTCCGCATATTGAATGCATGTTGCATTTGGGATGACCTTATACAAATCATTGATGAAAAATGTATATTGATAAAACTATGATTGTTTATAACAGCTGCCTGGCAAACATGGGTGCAACCTTCATTTTGTCTTACATGACATGATTAATTAACAACTATGAAGCTTTAGGGCCTGGCTAGGAAGCATACCCTTTAACAGTTTATACATTTGCAGAATGTCCCTGATTTTGCATCATCTTTAAGTCCTGTCTCATAAAAATATTTTAGCTTCTGCATTGCAGTCAACAAATTATGCCAGACATTAGAGGTCCTACTTCTTATTGCTCAGAAAATACAGGTTGATGCAAAACCTGTTGTTCTATTACATTTATAGGTGGACTAGCATATTACTTAAAAATTGTCTGTGACTTTGGCATTTTGTGTCACCATTATTTTTCACTTTGTCCAGAATTCTTGAAAAAAGAAGTTGAGAGATATACTAGGAAGGACTTGGAATGAGCAGCCAACAAGGGTTGCCCATCCAAAGTGAAGAGCGAGTCTCATTACAACTGCTGGAAAAACTATCTGTATGTTAAACTAAAGATATGTGTTCTGTGCACAAATAACTGGATACAAGACAGTGAGATTGAAAATAAGTGAATTAGGCCTAGCAATGTAGGTGCTGCAACATGCTAGCTGGATAGTGGGGGTAGATGGTGCTAGGAGTAAGCACATTTTCCTAATTACCCCTAGATGAAGTCTATAATTCCTATAGCTTGTTCCTTTGTTTGACATCCCCAGCTGTTGATAAGGATTAATGTATAGATCAACTGGAGGAAGATATAACTCAATCAATGCAGAGAAAACAGTGTTCTAAACATCTGAATATAGTTGTGCCTTTTTAAAAGTCTTATATTTTGTTTGCTTGTTTGCTATATTGTTGTATAAGCCCATTGGAAAAGAGTGTCCATTTTCATAGGCAACCCAGAAGCACTGTCTGGTTAAGTTACTTGCTCACAGTCATACAGTGTGCAAAGGAGGCTGAGCCATTCAGACATTGGAATACAAGCATCTTGTTAACAGCGCATAGCTTTAATCCTTTGGCTAACTGCCAAAGTCAAGCTGATGTTTTTCGTCAGTAGCAGTGCAGTACTCAGGGAAAAGCATAAGGGTACAATGTGTATTCCTTGGTTTATTGTGTGTGTGTGTGTGTGTGTGTGTGTGTGTGTGTGCTTGCATGTTTGTGCACATATTATAAACCATAATATAAATAGTAAAAAATACAATAATAAACATTCATGATCCTTTATTACAGTTTCCTGACACCTTGAATATGAGACCTGTAGGGGACAGTAAGTAGAGTATTCAATAAAAATGTAAGTATATCCAGTGAGTAACAAAACACAAGTTATCATGGTGAGTTTATCATAGATACACTTATGGAATTTCTAACAAGCATATATCATTGCTAACAGTTCCTTTTGTAAATGATAATGTTTCATTGGTAGATATGTTGATAGCCTTGACCCACCAGATAGCTATTTGATCCTCTTGCAGGATTACAAACTCAATACTTTTGACTGGCATCTACCTGCAGCACAGATGTTTTATTCATAATATAGAGTTTGGTGTAGGCATCTAGGTAACTAGATTCTTAACCATTTCAAAACTATTTTCTTGTTCATAATTCCATTTTCCCCATGTTACATCCTGTTCAAAGAGTATTTTAAAAGGCACAGTTATTTCAGACGTAGGAAGTATAAAGTTTGAAATACACTGTATCATTCTTAGAAACCTTTGTAATGGCTGCCAGATTGCCAGCTTGAGAAAACACACGTCTCTGAATTTTATTGTAAGGGACTTCAGACATTTGATGTAGGAATATAACATATTTTTCTCAATTTTCATTCTAATTTTGCATTTTATTCTTATTTATTGTGAATTATGCTGTCTTAATCTATGTATCAGTCTCTACTTGTGCTATTATTATACCTGTTCTCACACTTAAAGATCATTAATTATGGTTATAACACCTTTCTAGTTTTAAATTACTTATGTAACAGCTCATTGTAACACCTATGTTGCTAATGAAATAACAAGTCGAAGCAATAATACCTTCTTAATGGTATCACAGTCATACATGTAATTTAGCTTATATGCCAGAATTTGCTGAAAAAAATTATGATTTAGCATTGCTGAAGCCACTCTCTGAACTTGAATCAATGGGCAAGACTCTTTAATTACTTTATTCATATAGTACTGATCTTGCAGAGCAATACAGATTAAGTCTTGCCTTGCATTTACATGCATTTGATATTCTGTGCAGTAGAAGCAATGAATGGCACCACATACATGTAACCCATATTTTGCCTCTATTTTTAGCATCACTAAAACAGTAACTTTATTATTTTTATTACTCTCTGGGATGTATTGATTCACATGTCTTCTATTGCCTTTAGCTCTTGCATAATTCTGCTGAGGAGAACTACTGGTCTTAACTTGGAACAAGTCTTACATTCATAGTAAAAGATTTATTTGTATACAATAATCTTGTAGAAAACTTCCTAAACATATAAATAAATCAGTACAGGCAAGAAGTCTATCATTATTATACATCTATACCCTATTGCAGATGTTTCTGCTACTGAAATTTGTTTCCCAAATTTATTGAGGAGCATATTAACCATTTAATTTACTTTCACACAATGGATTGGTTTTATAATTCCTTACGTTTCTCAAACCAAATTCCCTAATAGTAAATTAATTAGTTTCTTTAACTGTTAAAATCTAAGACATTGTCCTTGACTTTTTATTTTTCTATTCATATACCTATAGCCTTTGATCTATCAGATTTACTGTGTAGTATGAATATCTGAACAATAGGCACACAGCCATATTACGAACCTTTACCTAATACACCCTAACTCATCCACACACCTTTCGCAATATCATCTGAACTTATAAAAACCTCTTACTACCACCTCTTCACCCACAACTACAGAAAACTGAAACCCTCACAAATAAGCTCAGCCACTAAATAAAAACAGAAACACAGATACATACACTGGATTCTTGTCATTGCAACAATTAAACCAGTGATCAATGTCTTAAAAGACTGAACCCAAAAAGTTAGTCACTCAAAAAAAAACAAAAAACACCAAAACAAAAAAACTTTTAGCAATGTTTATGCAAGGAGCAAGCCCCCCACAGCCCCTGATATTTACGTATATATCAACTCCAAGATTGCACTGCAGTTGGGAAAGGGCTAAAACCTGCTCATCCCTGTACCACAAACTCTGACAACAAGATAATAGCATTTGTCAAAATTCTGAGATATTGAATAAACATGCTCATAATCTATACATTTGATATTCTGAGTAGTTGATGCAATGAATGGGACCCCTATACAGCTACCTCACATTCAGCCTCCATTTTAGTTTCTATACAACTGTCTGGAGTCATACATGCACATCAATGACTATTACAACTAACAATTCATCCTAAACCCACTACAAATAATATTCATCCCATGAAACATAAAAATCTAACCAATGTGGGCTAAAACTATCTGACCTCAATATTAGAAAACTATGTAACATGCTCCAGAACGTGTATTTTTGGATGTTGCAGTACTATCAGAGTATTATAGTCATTACCAAAACTTGACTAAAGCCCCATATTAAAAATGAAGAAATCCTCCCTCCAGGCTGTAATATTAAGAGAGGCAAATGGATCAACAAAAAAGGAGGAGGAGTTCAATCATATACATGAATACATTTGATCTCATCCCTTAAACTTATCCTCCAATGCTAGCTACAAAAACAAAATCGCCACTGATTCTAGGGACGACCACAAAGCATTCTATAGCTATATCAAGAATCTCAATGGCAACACCCAGATCTTCTCTGAATTACAGCACAATGACACGAAAATTATGAACCAACTAATATTGCCAACATCCTGGCAGATAGGTTCAGTGCTAACTTTACCCCCCCTCTCACCCCCTAAAGGGCCCATATCTATACAGGAAGAATGCAGAGTCCCTGTAATCACAACTTATGCAGATACAAGCTGCACTCTCTAAAGCCAAAAACACAGCATCCATGGGACCGGACAACATCCAGGCAGAGTTTTACATGCAACCACCTTAACCATTAGGCCACCCTCCCCAACCCATGAACTTCAGAATGAACTGGGTCCCCACCTAAGCACCATGTTCAATCATAGCCTAACATCAGGCTTTGTGCCCACTGAATGGCGCACAGCAACAGTTATCCCACTCCTCAAAGGGGGAGCCACCACTGATCCCGGGAACTATCACCCTGTTAGCCTGATGAGCCTGGTCTATAAGGCCATGGAACGTATCATCATGGAACTCATAAACAAAGACCTGTAACCTCCAAACTCTGGACCCCACCAAGTTTGGGTTTATGAAAGGCAGATCATGCCTCCTGAACCTGATCGACTTCTTTGAGGCAGTCACCAAAGCTGTAGACAAGAGTAAGGTGGTTCACACAGTCTATCTTGACCTTGAAAAGGCTTTCGACACCATCCCCCATTCTGCAATTATAGCTAAACTCACTAAACTAAGTATAAATCCCTACATCACAAGATGGGTTGCTAACTGGCTCACTGACAGAACTGTAAAAGTTGCAGACTGCAAATCTGACTTCAAACCAGTGACAAGTAGAGTACCACAGGGTTCAGTCCTGGGACCTCTCCTGTTTGGTATCTACTTCTCTGAAGTACAGGCTAACACAGAAGGCCTTTGGCTAATGAAGTTCGCAGATGACTGCAAACTAGGATCCATAGTCGCATCCCCAAATGATGTGGACATCCTACAGAAAGGCCTCACTGAGACAGATGCCTGGTGTCAGAGCCATGGCCTCAAGCTCAATGCCAAAAAGTGCATTGTCATCCCCATTGGTAAAAACTCTGTACCCGTGAACTACCACATAGGTGGCAGTCTACTTAATGCTGAATGTGTGATAAGAGACCTTGGGACCCAGGTGGACAGCAGTCTCTCCTTTGATAATCACATTGCCACAGTAGTCAGGAAATCCTTCTACGTGGCACACCTCATCACAAAAGCGTTCTCATCCAGGAAAAAAGAGGTCATTGTTCCCCTCTACTCAACACTCATTAGACCCATTATAGAGTACAATGCCCCTTTTGGAATGTACCTCACAAGACATCTCCAGCAGCTGGAAAGGCCACAGAAGTACCTCACAAAGAGGATTACTGGCCTCAAACAGATGCCCTACACTGACAGTCTCAAAACACTCCAGCTTTACTCTGTTGCATATCGCCTACTCCGAGGTGATCTCTGCCTAACATGTAAAGCTATGTCAAACCCAGAGCTGTTGGACATGCTACACCTAAAGAAATCCCAATCCCTCCGGGCTGCACTCTCTAGGGACCTAACCCTTGTCACCACAATAAACAGGACATGCTGGAGGGATAGATTCCTGTCCCAGAGACTTCCCATACTCTGGAACAAGTTACCCATCTGTCAAGCAAAGTTCTTCATTAGCACTCTTCAAGAAAAAGCTTGATGAGTGGATGGGAAATAGGGAATACACCCCGGGGATCACTTCTGTGGCTGTACTCGACAGGGGCACAGGAAAATAACTTTCTTGGGTTGGCTTACGCCAGGGAACCTTGTTGGCTAGGCTTACTTAGGCCCTTGGGCTGGTAGTCTAGTACCTACCTATGAACCTATGAACCTATGTACTCACAGTTTTGTAAACACTGAATCCTCAAACTTTTCCTCAAAAATAAACTCCAGCAAAAACTTGTGCATGGCTACTTACTACATTCTTCCAAGAGAAAATATAAATACAGCAGAAGGCATCCTATCCTGTATCTCTGTGAATATACACCACAACCTATTTTTTTATATTCAGAGACAGCCCTACCTTGGTGCTTTTGCATGAAGAGCAGCAGCACCATGGTGGGTGCTCTCCTTAGCAGTGTTAGATACTCAGATAGAGAAAGGTGTGTGTGTGTTTGTGTGTGTGTGTGTGTGTGTGTGTGTGTGTGTGTGTGTGTGTGTGTGTGTGTGTGTGTGTGCACGTGTGTGTGTGTGTGTGTGTGTGTGTGTGTGTGTGTGTGTGTGTGTGTGTGTGTGTGTGTTTGTGTGTGTGTGTTTATGTGGGTTGGGGTGGCTGTTATACATCCACACACCCCTAGATTAACCACCAAAGCCTGCAACATTGGGTCAGGGAGAACACTAGCCTTCAAGGAATAACTTTAAAGACATGAGTCAGGGGACCACTGGCAGCAAGGGATACTAGACATCAAGCAGAACTCTTCACTAGGGTGTATAAACAGCACTTGTTATACAAGACACTGGCAGGGGGAACACTAGGCACTAGGAATAACAGACTATGCTCTAAAGGCACTTTTAAAAGATGTGGGGGGCACTAGGTACCAGGGATAAAAGATCATGTGCTAAGAGCACTTATACAAAATGTGGGCAGGGAGAAACACTAGGCACTGGGTATACCCTAAAACGCTTGCACTAAAGGCAATTAAATAAAAAATAAAAAAAGATGAGCATGGAACCACTAAGCACCATGGATACTATAAACAGCACCTGCTAAAAGCACTACAAAAGGATTCAAACCCTGTACCCTCATACCAAGGTATTAGTCCTCTGCACCACCACTGGACACCAGGGATGTAATGTGGATAATACCAAAGACTTTGGGGGGATAACAAGGGGGGAAGCATATAAAAGATATTTCTTTGCTACACTAGCTCCTGCTGTTATTATAAAAAAAATCCTGATCTCCTTTTATTTTTGCTTCTTAAAACTGCAGATGGCAGGTCACATATTTTCTTCAATACAGGTCACATCAGTATTAGCATTCCTTTTACCAGTTCATCATTGGACATCCATTGTTGTTTTAATATAATAACAGGCAATTATACTGTCTATTCTGATAACTGTCCAGGGCTTAGAAAACAAAAAAGGGTATGCTGTTCATGATGAAAAAAAGAACTTTAAAATTTGTGCTGTTGTCATTCAGGAATCTCATTCCTCCCCTGACAAGATACCTAACGCCATATCAGTCCATTTCTTTGCAGATGCAGCAAATTGCTTTACGGTGTTGTTTATGTATCACTTCAAACAATCCACGTATTTTGTACTGATGAGCTTAGAAAAAATGTGCAAGATGGCTACAGCAATTGAGGTTTGGCTTTATTAGCCTGACATGAGTTGGGGTGACATAATGGTTAACATGTTTTCTTTACAGACACAAGGTACAGTGTTTCATTCTCACCTTTGGGAAGCATGAATAGGGTTAAAAAAGACACCCTGTGGTCATTAGCTTAGTAATCACCTATTAACTTCCTCTTAGCCCAGGATTTGTTGGATGATATATTTAAGGATATAGGCATAGCAAAAACAAGACTATTAGTCTTAATGACATTAGCATTAACATGTTACAGCACACTCAAAGTAAACTGAATTAATTTTCTTAATGACTGCACCTGCTCAAATCATAAGCTCACTTGGCTCAGTTGGACATTACCTTTAGAAATATTCCCCTTTACTATAGAAGCACTACTATTCTGGCTACTTTAAAAAAGTCACCACACACCCTGACCCTTCAAAGTATCTAGGATGGAGACAGTACTTAACAAAGGTAGGAAAATCCTATAAATCATGGAAACAGCTGTGCATTTAGAGATTGGTTCCACTGATTAGAACTCTCTTTAATGACAAAGATTCCAACCCTGGAACATTTACTTACCCAGCTTATTGCAATGGAGGAAAACATGTTCCTTGCTCAACTCAGATGGCTTGAAGTACAATGGTGCCCCTGTTTAACACTAGATATCAAGATGATGACATAGGACAGAGTCTGTTCTTTGCATACCTGGAAAAATAAACCATTGAATGAGAGCTGACAATTATCCTATCTAGAAATCATATGAATGTGTAGCATAGTTATTAACTCTGCTTACTCTAATCACATCACGGAGAAATGATCAGTATTTTCAGGATATAATAAACTCTTTGGCAGTCTGCCAGAGAATTGTCAGTGTTCCTGCTATCCAGAGTCAAATCACAGAATAGTGCATCCCTGCAATATAAGTTGCCCTCCTATTCAAGAACCATACATCTCTGAGTAATTCCACCTGGCCTACTTCTGATGTCTCTCTCAACCCTTCATCAAAATTAGATAGCCACGAGACCCTTCATTATCCTTCCTATCACTAGGAAGACATTTTCCTGCCATGATGTGTAAGCTTAACTTAACCCTACATCCAGGATGTCTCAGAGTGGATGGCCTGGCAATTGGTATGTCCCACTAGTTCACCATGTATCACTTCTTCTCTGCAGGTGATTTCCTGAACACTTAAATCATGCTTTCTGTTTCTCCTTCCCATAATTTGCCCCATGTTTTGCTACTGGATTTCCATTTAATTGTTTTCATTTACGTGCTCAGTAAAATATCTGAAAATATAATCTGTTCTTAGGTTTTCAAATATGAAGGTAAATTTGATATCTTAAGTAGCGAACACCATGACTTTCATAAAGCACCATTAGCAGGTGAGGAGTCCAGTAATACCAAATTTGTAAAAGGTGCTATAACAATGAAGGCTAAAGCCATCAGAATTCTCAACAAGCCAGATGAGTAAAATGATGACGTAGAAGACATAAAAAAAATCAGACTGTATGGAGAAGTGTCAGGTTTAATATGAACCCTTGTTAACTGGACTAATATGCAACAGACCTTGTACCAGAATGAAATATCAGGAAGAGGAATGTCATTAAGATGTGGAATATCTTAACCATTCAGCATGGGGAAGAAACAACTTTAAACATTGTCCATGGAGAGACAACACATTTATTTCAGGGCTCAGAAAAACAAAGATGGTGCTAAGATAACCAGATTTTTAAACCATGGTTGATCCTGCTAATCTGGAATGAAACAGAGCTGGATATTAAAGCAGATATGGATAGGAAATGCAAAAGCCCATGAAGCCTTCAGTGTTTTCACAAACCTTATCATAGGGTGTTGTAGTCACAAAACTAAGGACAGGGTGAAATAGCATGCAGCTATAGTTGGGTAGCATGTTAGGGTCAATGATGGGCATAAGAACAAAAGGGGTGGCCAAGGTGGTGCAGCTGTTAACATTGTCACCTCACAGCAAGAGATTCTCCATTTTGATTCTTGGCTGGGGTGCTTTCTGTACAGAGTCCCATGTCCTCCCTGCAGTTGTGTGGGTTTCCTCCAGGTGCTCCAGTTTCCTTCCACATTCCAAGGACATGCACTAAGTGAATTTGACACTCTAAATTGGCCATAGGTGAGAGTGTGTATGTGAGTGAGTAGTATGGATGAAATACAGCAGCAAAGCTAGCCATCTGGTGGTGTAAACCTTGGCTCAAGATGGTTGTCACTGTTGAAGTGACACTGACTCCATGTGCAAAATGGGAAAAAGGGGTTGAGGATGGATGTTAGGGTCAATGATGATTTCACTGCAGGGAATTATAGGGGGAAATTCCTGCTTTTCTCAACTATCTTTCAAAACACCATGAATGGCAAATGGCTAATATATCCAGAAAATGTGCATGTACTATGGAAAGCCAGTGTGTAGTGGTATCAGCCAATTGGAGAAGATATAAAATTCTTCAACAAGGTGTTACAGGATAAAACTATTTGTTGGCAGAGTCTGTACAGATAAGAAAAAGGAAGGGAAATTAATCCATTACAATTTCATGTTGTGTTGGTAAGTGAAAGAAAGATTGTGCCAGTGTGTAGCATTAAGTTAGTCAAACTATGCAAAATAGCACAACATCAACAGGGTGTCAGGTGGAAGAGGGTCTAGTTAAAGAAGTACAGTATAAGGAATCTACTGGCAGATTCGCAAAAGCCTGCAACAGAACTGGAGTGGAGCTGGAAGTACCAGATGACCTAGTAGATGTGCAAAATACAGATGATGAGCACACTGGGATGTAATAAGAAAAAGAATAGCAGATAGCAACTGCCAAGGACTGCAGATGCATTGGATGCCAAAAATATTACCTAATGGGAGTGAGGGATCCTTGTGTTATACCAGAAGGAAGACAGCTGAGTAAACAGTGCTTGATGATGGACAGGAAAGACAGCTGAGCTTGTGAAAATGCTGAGGATTTAAATATCTGATTGGTGGTCTGTCTTGCCAGTTTTCATCACAAAGGTTTGAGAGCATTCATAAGGTGACTGGATTAGGAAGGCAGCAGTACCTCTGTGGCCACTGGGGTCCAAGAGAAGTACAAACTAAGTGCAGACTAGATCTATATGACATTAGGAGGGAACCCATTCTGAAGGACATTTGATTATGTAAAGTACTCAAAGCTTCCAAACTCACCTTGCATGTTTGTAAAAACTGGAACGGTGTTTCTATTATATAATGATGAAAGGACACTTGTTTTCATTAGATGTGGTCAGTACAGGCCCTTATGTAAGTCTATTGCCTAGTTAAATATTTTCTTATTTCCTATTTTGTCATCATAATGGTTATTATGTAAGTTTGGCAATAAAATATATTAAGTATGGTGCTGTTGACAAAAGATTGCAAATGGAATGCTGCCTTTCTCCTACTATTTTGTGTATATTTATCAAATGCAAAATAGTTGGATTAACAATTATCACATTTGTTGTTTGTTGCATTGATGATGAGTATGATCATGTTGCTGGGGGTTGATTGCACAAGTATGAGACAGGGGATGCTGGGAATAATCTATTGTGCAATGAAAAATATCTATTATTCAAAAATGTGCGCACTACTTGGACACGTGAATCCATGTGCCTGAAGGAAAGAAATCCATCCACAAACTACAAATGCACAGTAGCTTCTAACTACAATGCAAACAAAAGAGAAAGTTAAGCTATATTAAGTTTGAAAAACACAATACCGCCTTTAGTGACTGCATGTGCATGCAAATGGGAGAATTTTTTTCTGATGTTCTTTGGTAAGATGATATCCAAATGAAACACAAACAGTATAACCTGCTGACTGTTCTTATATCTTTCTAAGTTATGTGATGGTCTGGGGGAAAAACAAAACAAAATTGAAGTACAACATGCAGCTCTAAATAAATCACTAAAGCTACCTATATCCTGATATTTCCCGACTACAGCTAACCCAAGTCTGTAGACACACTAATCAGTTAACAGAATTAATTTATTAAAAATTTAAAAGTGCAGACAGTATAACTTGCCTAGTGTCTTCATATTTTAGTAGATCTTCTACCATGCATTGTGCAAGTAAAACAAATTATGAAAAAATAATAATATTAAAACAAAAGAACTACAGATTCATTCTCAAGCATATATACACATTTTATTTACATTAGGAAGTCATCCACAGGCATTTATGATGGCGAGAAGACATTTCACAGTAATAAAGGTCTGAAAACAATGCCATTATATAAAAATGTTGACAATTTCTTTTTCTTTGTTAAATACTTCATGAACTAAATGTTGTAACATATTCTTGTGTCTGTAAAAATGTATATGTTTTAGCATATACTTGTACCTGTAAATATGTTTTTCTTATGTGATTCTGTTCAGAACTATGTCTGCAAATGATCCATTGAGATCAATGAATTACCCCAGTAAACAAATATAAATAAAATCAATAAAATAATGGTATTGTGTGATAACAATAATCTACAAATCATGTAGGTAATGTTTTGGTTTACCCATGGCTTGTGAGGTTTCATCATGAGGGTGAAGGATGAGTAAAAAAAAAACACAGCCGTGATTAATCCAAGCATTACCCACACTTAGTCATGGATTATTGCTATTATATTAAGCAAATGTGTGGGGAATGATAGGCAGTGAAACTCTCTACAGTTACTAAGGGTACAGTATAATGGTCTGAAACAATAGATTGATTACAGTAATAAGCAAAGATATGCCTTGACTACTTTAAAGTGTTGTGAAAGTTAAAAAATGGTAATAGACAGAGGGACATTTGGGGCTGCAGAATATAAATTTGTCATTCTTGCTTGTAACAATACTCATTGAATTGGCCTAAAGGGTGAAAGTGTAGTGCTGGGCAGGTAGACAAAGGAAATGCATAAACTAATAGGACAAAAGGTGAAAGGGCAGATCCAATGGTAGAGTGTGGGCCAAAGCTAAACTTATGGGACAGGTAGCAGATGGACAAGTTAACAACAGAGCACATTCTCATCAGTGCAGATATGGGCATTGTTGTTAACTGTACAGCCCAGATAAAAAGGGGTAAGGGGTGGGGTAAGTGCAGGTGGAGCAAATGTACTTATTACCAGGAATGTGTGCGATATAAATAATCTACCTGAGACAGACAAAGTATTGATTAAGTTTGTAAGAGATTGTACAGATGGTATAGTAATGCTAGAGCTGAAAAAGAGGCCAATGGAAATGATCAAATTGTAGAACAATGGTTTCCATATGGTAGGGACCACAGGCATGATGGGAGATGGAAAGAGAAACGCCAGTGCAGGGTAGACTATGCTGAAATTCTAAAACCACTTGGTAGCTAGAAAGGAAACAAATGGGTTAATTGTCATTGTAAAATCAGAATAGAGTGCTATGATCTTTGTATGGTCCAACTTTGACAGGGTACAAGTAGTAAAGGATTTCATGGGAAAGGTTCCCAAATTAATCAGAGAAGATGACAGGATAGCTTTGTGGGGATTTGACCTGATTCTGGAAAAGAAATTAAATCACAACTATAAAGTAGTAGTTTCATTTAAAATGTAATTCGAACTTGTATATATTGTGGTAATTAATGGGGATTAAAGGAATTGTAAGGGCTTAGTAGATATATGGTTTGGGAAGTGGTTGAAAAAAAAGTTTTCCTACACAATGGATGAATGTATGCAAACAAGCAGACTAGAAAAAATAATAGCATATATTGTCACTAAAGTGAAATTGTTCAAGTAGAGCTTTTAGAAGGAAGTATCTCCAATCATCCTACGGATATGATCAAGTGAGCCTAGATGGGGATGTGACAAAGAAGAATTAGATTGAACCCTGCACAAGAGAGGCTAACAAAGTTAAGTGGTTGAAATAGATGCTAAGGCACATATTAATTAAAAATAGGACAAGGAGTTAGGAGGTTTGGGGGAGCAAAAGTGATGGTACAAAATTGTCACAGTGAGACAAAATCAAAATGTATGCTGGAGTGATCAATGGGGCAAGGGGGACCAATGTTCAGGGGTAAGAAGGCGAGAGGACAGGATTACACAAGAAGAAGAGAATCAAATAGTGGGCACTAGGGGTAAATAATATGATGAAGGACATAACGAAAGGGAACATGTGAACACGA
Source organism: Protopterus annectens (assembly GCF_019279795.1). Lineage (NCBI taxonomy): Eukaryota > Metazoa > Chordata > Ceratodontiformes > Protopteridae > Protopterus > Protopterus annectens. The sequence continues at coordinate 1,996,429,436 of NC_056725.1, read as the reverse complement.
TGTGGGGGGCAAGGTGAATGTAAATGTGAAATTATCAAGGTGGAGAAGAAAGTAACAGAGGAAATACATGCGAATAAGAGACACAAACTGTAAGTATGAAATGAATGTAAATTTGAGGAGAGAAAAACAGGCAGGATTTCCAAAATATCAATGAGGACCTTTGCAAAAGGGTAGAAAGAAAAGGGGGACATTTTTAGGAGTTGATGGGTCACAGAAAGAAACAGAGGCGACAACCAGTGAGATGGCTTGGTGAATGTGATGTTAAATTATCAACTATATCAAGGGGGGAAAAACCATAGGGCCAGATGGCTACTCAGTTTATTTTCATAAAAGACTAGGGATGGAGACAAAAGTAATACTTTATGAGGTATTCAGTAAGCTTATGAAAAACAAATCATACCAGGATCATTAAAAAAGGTTTTCACTTCTCACCACCAGAGTAGAACAGCGCCATCTTTTCACTGACTGCAGGTGGTTGGACAGTCAAGGTTCCAGATCCAGTGAGTTGTAACTCCAACATTGCAGCGATCAAGATTTTGCATTTCATGAGTACCTTGGCAATGATTTCCTTCTGGACGACATGGTGGCAGGTTCAAATATTCCATGTGGAGATATGGGTTTCCAGCTTCGGTGTAATGAATTTCCTTCTGCCAGTAGCCCACTTCTCACCAGCACCCTGGGTCCCCAATGCTGGTGTATCAGATGCCCCAGATGCAGTAGCATGAGCAAATGAGTTTGTTCAAATTTCCATGTGGTTTCTTGCCTGGCTTTCCTGGTTTCACAGTTCTGGTCACCATAGTGGTACCACCCTTCTCCTTTTCAGCTGAGCTTGGGACTGTCCTTGCAGAGTTAGCGTGGACTTAGCATATGTAAGTCTATTCTTTTGGGCATTCAAGCTCCATATTTCAGGACTCACTCTAGCAGGTCCTGACATTTCAAATGTTTACCATTAGGGGCTATAGCAGTTTTTCAGTCTGAGAAAAGATCCTGTTTTCTCCAAACCATGAGGCATTGTCTGAAAGTGGCATAGTGAACGATCGAGATATAGATAATAATCAGATAATAATCACAGCAGTCATTGTTTTTGTTTGGAAACAAAAACTGCTCACATCCATGTGGAGGTCTTCAAGATATTTGGAACTTTGATGGATTATTTAGACAACTTTAATAAAAAATATGGCAATTTGAGGAAATATTTAATGATCTGTTGAATGCTATCACTGACCTCTAAACTTCAGACAAAACAATTAAAGAAAGTATGGTTGAATTGGACAGAATGCAAGACGAGATACAACAAAAAAATAATGGAATTGGAAGATACATTTGTCGAGACAATATAAGAGTCGCAGCAATTCCCGAACAATTGGATAAAATAATCTGTTTACGATTCATGAAATGGTGTCTCAGTGAATGGATTGATATTCCTGCTGAATATATTCTTATTGACAGATTCCATCAAGTGGATGTCTCAGTGGCTACAGTTAAATAATAATTCCAGAGGCCCTGATAGGTCATGTTTCATGCTATTTAGAAGGTATCCTGAAATATTGTCTGGACTCATTGATGCAGTGTTCTTGGTCTTAGAGAGAGAGAGAGCATTAAGGACCTGTTCCCTAGTAATAGTAGGGGGAGTTATATTTGATGGCATTTTCTGAGGGAAGGTTGAGGGGTATAGAGGGGTAAAGTTGGAGCTGAATTTATCAGCCAGGAGGTTTGCTATATATTCTGTCTCAGTATAAGTGGCTCCATTTTCAATAAGGTCTGCACACCATTGTGTATTGCCTTTGAGGTTGCAGACATAGTTAAAGAATGCATTGTGGTTGTCCTTGCCCTGGGAGGCCAAACTTACCTCAAATTTGGCTTTGGTAGACCTTGTCTTCTGAGTTGTTTTTTTAGTTTGATGAGAGTGATTTTGTCCTGCTGTGTGCTGCACCTCTTAATTTTTGCCAGAATTTTCTTCCTTCTGTTATACAGCCTACTGATTTTGTGATTCCACCAGGGCAGCTTGTTTTTGAGTTGGTTCTGTACTTCTTCCTGGTGGGTACAGCTGCCTCTATGCAGCTGTTCACATGATTGTGCAGCATTTCTGTGAACAGTTCTGCATAGGCAGCAGCATTCTCAGGTTTATGGGGGCTTGAAATTTTGCCAGGTTATCACTTAATAGCAGGAGGTTAGCCTTAGAGTAGTTCCTGAATATTCCAGGTTTAGCTGGGGGTCTAGGATTTATTTTTACTTCAAAAGAGACCATTTTGTGGTATGACCTTACCAGGGAAGACATTACAGTAGGGGGTGTGCAGCACTCTCCCATATTAGTGAGGACCAGATTCAGTATGGTTGCACCCTTGGTTGGTGTATTGACTGTCTGGTCCAGGGTGTTTGTGTTTGCAAAATCCAGGAATCTCTGTGCCTGTATGTTTGGTGTCATATAGGATTCCCAGTCAATAGTGGGGTAATTAAAGTCACCCATGAATATGCCATTGGGTTGGATGGTTAGTGTTTCTAATAAGTTTAAATACATGGTATGGGTTTCCTGGGTCATAGAAGGGCACCTATAGCTTGCAAGGAAGTGATATTGGATTTTGCATATGGTGGTTTGAACATGGAACAGCTCAAGTGCAGTGTCCTGTTTGACCAACCTTGAAGTATATTTTTTGATGTAAATAGGGACACCTCTACCTTTAGTTTCTGCCTGTGAAGGAGCTGATCTACATGTGTGGAAGGCATTATAGTCGTGCTGTTTGTGTGCTCTCCGTGGCTTTACACCATGTCTCAGTGACTGCACAAACATCAGCATTTTCTAGGGTGAAGAGAGCTTCCAGGGGAGTGGAGTTTTTTGTTTAGAGTCCTAGCACTGAACAGTAATACCTTTAGCTTTTCTTGGTTTTGATTTGCTATGTCGGAAGTACTTCCAGTCTGGCATCACCTAAGAAAGGCTTTATGGGGGATGACAGTGTTTTAGCTAATATTCAAAAGCCTACAGGGGAGAAGTGCAGACCATCCCTGCCAAAGCAGTGTGGTCTGTTGACCATCTCCTTTCATGCTGACAAATATTGCACCCCCTTAGAATGACACCAGAAACTAAGCCAGTTATTAAAGTCAATCATCTTTTGTTTATATTGTGGTATCGTCCTTAGAGAAGGTAAAATGCTGCTTAATGCTAAGTTCATAAGTTCATAGAAGCCTGAGACATATTCTGAGAGATACATGATGTCTCTCTTCATATAGTCTAGGGAGGTATGTCTCAGGTCATTTACTTCCACATGGACTATGACTGAGTCATATTGGTAGTTGTGGTCCAATGATCATGACTGGAGAGCAGGATTTACCCATGGTTAGCATAGTGTGATGATGAGGGCAAAGCCCCAAGTGATAAAACAAACAGCTGTAGATAAATCCTGGGCCATTACTGTTACATAATGCCCTTATTTAAGAAAGAAATGGTTTACGTTTCCTAAATATTGTCATTATACAATAGCACTTTAGTGTTCTGCTTCCTCAGTGGCATTCTGAAGTACAACACATGCTAATGCCAACTATAACAGCATGTTTACACAGTATATTAGTGCAGTCCAAGATAAAAGATGGAGAAGAGAGTGGTTTGTCTTTCTCGCTCTCTCCCTGTCTCTGTCTGAGCATTTTTTTCATAAACAGTCAGAGGTATGAAACTCCATCCACCAGAATTATTGACTGTCAGAAATCCTCAGGGATTTATCAGAAAAAAAAACTTTATGAGGGACAAGGCAAAATATGAGAAAAATCAGGGATATTCTGCAAAGCTCTGAGGAGATGAGAGGTAAGATTAACGGCAGTATGAATAACTGTAGTAGCTGCAATCATACCTTTCAACTGTCCAGAGTTTTGCTCATCTTTCTTGTAAAATATGTTATTGATGGCCTTAGTGAGCATTTCCCAACTAAAAATCTGGATGGTCAACAATACTTCAGTACATGAACTTCTTTTAGTTGGTATATGCTTGATTTACAATGGGCATGCTGATTGTGCTGTCAAATCATTGTGCACATTTTTAGTACTAATGACCCTTAATTGTATAAAAATGCATTTAATTGTAGATTAGCCCTATCCTTATGTATCCTGTTCTTGTATGTGTGTGTGTGTGTGTGTGTGTGTGTGTGTGTGTGTGTGTGTGTGTGTGTGTGTGTGTGTGTTTGTGTGTGTGTGTTTGTGTGTGTGTGCGTGTGTGTGCGTGTGTGTGTGCATGTTTGCTTGTGTCTGAGTGTGTGTATATGTGTGTGTTTGCCTTGTAAGTACGTGTATGTCTGAGGCTCAGAAGGAGATGCAGCTCTCGCTGATTTCTTGCATCTGATAAGTGTTTGTTTTCCAGCCATGTTTGGCTAGTGAGCGTTTTATGTATGGTAACTTCTTAAATATATTGTATCCCTTTTTGTCTTCCTCTGTGGTGGCATGAATAATGGGTATACCTGTATACAGACAGAGGTTACATCTGACCAGTATACCTGTACAAAGACCGAGGTTACAACTGACCAGTATACCTGTATACAGACACAGGTTACATCTGACCAGTATACCTGTATACAGACAGAGATTACATCTGACCAATATACCTGTATACACACCGAGGTTACAGCTGACCAGTATACCTGTATACAGATTAAGGTTACATGACCAGTATACCTGTACACAGAGAGAGGTTACATCTGACCAGTATACCTGTATACAGACACAGGTTACATCTGACCAGTATACCTGTATCTAGACAGAGGTTACATCTGACCAGTATACCTCTATACAGACCGAGGTTGCATCTGACCAAGATACCTGTATGCAGACAGAGGTTACATCTGACCAGTATACCTGTATACAGACTGAGGTTATATCTGACCAGTATACCTGTATACAGACAGAGGTTAAATCTGACCACTATACCTGTATACAGACCGAGGTTCCATCTGACTAGTATGCCTATATACAAATCAAAGTTACATCTGACAAGTATACCTGTACAGAGACAAAGGTTACATCTACCAGTATCCCTTTATATAGATAGAGATTACATCTGACCAGTATGTCTGTATACAGTCAGAGGTTTCATCTGAACAATACACCTGTATATAGACCAAGGTTACATCTGACCAGTATACCTGTATACAGACAGAGGTTACATCTAACCAGTATACCTGAATACAGACCAAGGATACATCTGACCAGTATACCTGTATGCAGACCGAGGTTACATCTGACCAGTGTACCTGTATACAGACTGAGGTTACATCTGACCAGTATGCCTGCATGCAGACCGAGGTTAAATCTGACCAGGATACCTGTATACAGACTGAGGCTACATCTGACCTGTATACCTGTACACAGACAGAGCTTAAATCTGACCACTATACCTGTATTCAGACTGTCGCTTTCCTACTCAGGATACAATAGAAGAGTCTTTGTGGGTTTTGTTCAAGCAGCTTTAGCATATAAGAACACATCATGATAGAAATTTATTGACTTTAACTTAGGTAACCGTTATACAAACTAGCTATTGCAATCATACATGCTCACTCTCTGGCTGCACTCTCAAAATGGCTCTGTGCCTGCTATTTATATATACACATTCAGTCCTTGATATGCTTCTGAAAGATACAGCACATACACTCTGATCTACATCCTCCCTCTTTGAGAAATAGATCAAGCAAGGCTATGAATCTCATTTGGCATGCAGATAATACAAATAGTCCGTTGTCATGCACTTATACAGAATTAGGTGCATATATACATTTATGTCAATGTTACTATGTATTTCACACTGGGCCCGGAAATGAGACTGAATCATGTGACATAAAACTCAGAATTACATTTAGCAGCTGGAACTGTCTCTGCTGAATGTTCAACCTTGGGAATATCTGGAACATCCTCAAGAATGGAAGTAGAGGCTGAGACACATTCTGGGATGGGAACAATGTCTGAATTGCTCTGAGATCTGGAGTCTGTATCACAGGAACGATGCTGTGATAATGATTCTGGTGCTGGAAGAAGATGTCTGCGATTTCTCCTGTACTCAGCACCTTCAGATTCTACGAAGTAGGATCTCAGTTCAGTACATATACCTGTTACTTGACCAATCCAGTTGAAACCTTTCACCATTTGTATCCTCACTGTCTCTCTTTCTTTTAACGGACGAAGAAATTTGCTCAATTTATCAAAACTGTACTTCTGGATGGAATGCTTCTTGAATAATTGGGCTTTGACAGTTCTGTTGTTTTTAGCTTTAGGCCTCAATAAACTGGAACTAATAGGTAACGTTTTTCTGGTTTGCCTGGATAGAAGTCTCTGAGCAGGTGAGACAAATATATTGTCATGGGGTTTGTTTCTGAGATTAAGTAAATTCAAAAAGACATCGATATTGTCACGCTTTGACCTTTCAAGTAATTGCTTTGCAGTCTGCACTGCACATTCAGCTAGTCCATTTGACTGTGGATATTCAGGACTGCTAGTAATATGTATAAAGTCCCATTTGAAGATATCAGTGGCTACTGTTGACCAAGATAGTTCAGGAACTTCACTTACCTGAAGTGGTTCTCTTTGCAGATGCAGTTTAGTACTATTGCATACTGAACAAGAAGAAAGTACTTTCTTAATGTCTTTCAGTAATGAAGGACAAAATACTAGTTCTCTCGCCCTTCTTTTTGTAGATGTGGAACCTGGGTGACCATGATGCAAAATCTGGATATATTCATGTTGTAATGAAGCAGGGACAACAATTTTTGGACCTTTGAAAATAATGCCATCTTCCATCAACATCTCATCTCTGTAAGGAAAGTAGGTTTGCTCTTCAGGTGGTACACTACATTGCTTTGATGATCAGTCTTTGTGTGATCGCTCAGCTCATCAAGTCTCGTAGTAGAAAAATTACGCACTTCCATTACATCAAAGTCAAAATTCTCTGTGTCTAACTGTTTCATTGTATTTCTGGGCGATCTGGATAAGGTATCAGCCAAATAAAGGAGTTTACCTTTTGTATACACCATTTTGAAGTTGTACTTTTGCAATTTGAGCATCATTCTTTGTAATCTCGTGCTGGAGTTGAATGCATAGGCTTCTTTAGAATAGTAACTAGAGTTTGGTGATGAGTTTCAATCTGAATAGCTCGACCATAGATATAATCATGAAACTTTGAACATACAAATACTATTGCCAAAAGTTCTTTCTCAAATTGAGCATGTTGCATTTCAGTTTGGGTAAGTGTTCTAGATACATAGGCTACTGGTCTGCCTTCTTGAAGAATGACTGTGCCAAGACCAAATTGTGAAGCATCACAGGAAAGAGTGACTGATTTATTGACATCATAGTATCGTAATGTATGTGTATGTATGTTTCTGCTTAAGGTCTTCAAATGCCTTCTGGTGCTGTTCTAACCAAGACCATGTAACACTTCTGCATGTCAGCTCTATTAAAGGTGCTGTCAGCTCACTGAAATCTGGTATAAACTTGCTTAAGTAGTTGTCCATGCCTAGGAAATGCTGTAGAGCTTGAATATTATCTGGTGCTGACATCTCAAGAATAGCTGCTTGCTTGGTCGGGTCTGGTCTCAAGCCAGTACTGGCAAATAAATGACCTACATGTGTAACTTCTGGTAGTCTGAATTTACACTTCAGAGGGTTGAGCTTTAAGTTCACTTCACGTGCTCTGTCTAGAACTCGCTTTAGGTTTTTGTCATGCTCTGCTTCACCATTGCCTCCAACCAATAAATCATCTACTACTATGGCACAAATAAATTAGCTCCATTGCATGCTGAAAGACTTCACTTGCAGAATTTATTCCAAATGGCATCCTTAGGAATCTATATCTGCTAAATGGGGTACTGAAAGTAGTCAGTGATGAGGATTTGCAATCAAGCATCACTTGCCAAAATGAACTTTTTGCATCCAAGTCAGAAAAAACAGTGGCATTCAGTATTAGGGCTGTGACCTCCTTGACTGTACACATTGGATGATGCAGTCTCTTCAATGCCTTGTTCAAATCTCTTGGGTCAATACATATTCTGATTTCGTCTGAGCCTTTTTTGTGGGCTGCTACCATGGACAATTCCCATTCAGTTGGTTCTGTAACTGGACAAATTACACCTTGCTGTACCATTTTATCCATCTGAGCTTTGACTTTATCCTGTATAGCTATCAGAACTTTTCTTGATGGTCTGACTGCTGGAGTGAACTCTGGGTCTAACTTCATGAAATACAGAACTGGAAGTTTGCTCAAGTTGTCATTGAAAACATCAGCATACTCTGAGAAAATGGCTTCAGAAAAGTTGGAACTAGGATATGCACTTATATGATGAACTTCTTTGGTAAAGGAAAGCAGATTCATTCTCAAACTGTCTCTGAGACCCAATAATGACTGCACAGGTCTTCGAACTACATAAAATAACAAACTGTAACAGTTCTTAGCCAAATAACATGAAAGCATTACTGAGCCTTCGGTTTGAATTTTTTCACCTCTGTAAGCAACATGTTTTTGATGTGCCTTTTTTGCCCTTATTATATTCGCTTTGCTCATTTAATTTCTTTTTATGCCCATTGTATTTTTCTTGTGCTTGTTTTCTCTAAACATGCCTGTTCTGCCTCAAACACATTAGTTTTGCTTTTCTGATAATCATTTCATCAAATCTCTTAATTTTAAATATTTTGCTTAGTTAATAAACTTTTTGTGCCTCCCGATTGTTCAATTATGTGGTTTGTGCTCTTTGTGCCTCCTGCTTGCCCAATAATGTGGTTTGTGCCCTTGCTTATTTATTTATTTATTTGACATTTGTTGAGTGGGTTAGTCCGACTGGTCAGAAGCCCTTTTTCAGCAGAGGCCCGGGGAGAAAAGCTCCACACTGAATACAATTTTAGGTATAAAAAATACAATGAATACAATCTTAGGTATAAAAAATAGAATGGTTCACAAAAAGTAAAATACTTATAAAAGAATTATATGCTAAAGTTATGTAGGAAACCACAGATGCACTAAGTAATCCAGTAAGGTATACAACATATTTACATTAAACATAAAAGGCAGTCAAGAATTATGTAAACATCTAGCAGTGCAGGCTCTGTATTTTACTGAGTTGATTAAATGTGGGTGAGGGACTAGTAAAGACACCAAAATGGAGAAGGAGGTTATTTTTGTCAAAGTTCATGGAGGGGAGAGAAGAGGGTGTAAATCAGTAATGAAGTAGAGGGGAGTAGGTGTACAGCCAGTGAAAAAGCAAGAGAGGAAGAAAGGGGGTGAGGGTGGTAGAAGGAATCAGAAAGAAAGGGGAGTGTGGGTGGTAGAGAGTCTGAGAAGTAACATACATGCAGAGAGGGTGCATTACTGGGAGACGTGCAAGAGAAGGGTATGAGACTAGGGAGACTATCAGGGAGGATGATTGCAGTGACAGATCCAAGAACTGTTTAGAAAGTTTTTTATAACAACCTTAAAATGTTGTGGGTAGCTAATATTCCTCATTTTTAGTGGAAGTTTGTTCCAGGCTAGGACTGGGAGGTAGCTATAGAGATTTTGCCCTATTTTGCTTTTGGGTTTATAGATTTGGAGGAGGTTTTGTTCAGAGCTATGGAGAGATCTAGGAGGGGTATAGAGGGAAACAATAGAGGCAATGTCAGGGTAAGAGAAAGGTTGGTACAGTAGGGTATGTATGACCTGGAGTTGGGAAAAAGAGTAACTGATGAGGGAGTTCTAACCAGTTTAAGTTATGAAGGGCAAGACAGGGGTGAGAGTGGTAGGACTGACCTAAGGCAAATTTAGCTATTTGTTTTATAAGTAGATTCAAGTTTTGTAAGGAGGGAGGTCTGCAGGTTGTTGAGGATTTGGGAGCCATAGAGAAGGCTAGGAAGGAGATAGACATGGGATAGTGAGATTTTGGATTTGGAGGTGAGAAATGTTTTGTTCTGATATAGAAGTCCAAGTTTTTGGTGAGCTTTCTTAATTTTATTGGAGACATGCACATCAAATTTGAATTGCTCCATGTTATATTTTCTATAAAATAAACTGTCCATGCAAGTTTTCATTACCATAGGTTCTTTACTGGCTCTTTTTCATGCTTGTTTCTCTTAACTTACCTTCACTGTCATCTCTGCTCCTCTTGACTGAGTATATCAATCTCTGCAATCCTGGTTCTGACACCATGTCACTGTCCTACTTAGGATACAATAGAAAAGTCTTTGTGTGTTATGTTCAAGCAGCTTTATTATATACAAACACATCATGGTAGAAGTTTATTGACTTTAACTTAGGTAACTTATATACAAACTAGTTATTGCAGTCATACATGCTCAGTCTCTGGCTGCACTCTCAAAATGGCATTGGAAATAGCATGTGCCTGCTATTTATATTGCATGTTCAGTCCTTGATATGCTTCGTAAAGATACAGCACATACACTCTGTTCTACACAGACAGAAGTTACATCTGACCAGTACACCTGTATTCAAACCGAGGTTACATTTGACCAGTATACCTGTAAACATACTGAGTTTACATCTGACCAGTATACCTGTATACAGACCAAGGTTTCATCTGAGCAGCATACCTGCATGCAGACAGAAGTTACATTTCTTTCTTTATTTATTTGACATTTGTTGACTGGGAAAGTCTGACTGAGCTAAAGTGCTTTTTCACTGGAGGCCCAAGGAAGAAAGCTCTACTGAGAAATACAAGCTTAGAATATCCCAAAGTATAACATTCAAACTTTACAGATATAAAATATTATGTCACACATCTATTTACAGAGTTAACATTTGAGCAGTATTACACAGACAAGAATGCATAGTAAGTATGTAACATGATTTAAGGGTTCCCTATTATGCCGTTGCAGATGCAGGTTGTCGAATGCGTCTTTGTCAAACAGTAAAGTGTAAAAAGACAAAATAGCGAAGCGGCGTTTCAGCGAATTATTTCACTGGGAAAGAATTTGTTTGGCTGCTTTCACTACTTTGCCTTTTCGGCACTGTAGTGCGATCTCGGAGTTGGTATATTTAAGTAGGGGGGGGCGCAGGATGCCTGTATACAGTATACCTGTATACAGACCGAGGTTACATCTGACCAGTATACCTGTATACAGACCAAGGTTACATCTGACCAGTATTGCTGTATACAGATCGAGGTTACATCTGACCAGTATACCTGTATACAGAGCGAGGTTACATCTGACCAGTATACCTGTATACAGACCGAGGTTACATCTGACCAGTATACCTGTATTCAGAGCGAGGTTACATCTGACCAGTATACCTGTATACAGACTGAGGTTACATCTGACCAGTATACCTGTATACAGACCGAGGTTACATCTGACCAGTATACCTGTATACAGACCGAGGTTACATCTGACCAGTATACCTGTATACAGACCGAGGTTACATCTGACCAGTATGCCTGTATACAGACCGAGGTTACATCTGACCAGTATTGCTGTATACAGACTGAGGTTACATCTGACCAGTATACCTGTATACAGACCGAGGTTACATCTGACCAGTATTGCTGTATACAGACCGAGGTTACATCTGACCAGTATACCTGTATACAGACCGAGGTTACATCTGACCAGTATACCTGTATACAGACCGAGGTTACATCTGACCAGTATACCTGTATACAGACAGAAGTTACATCTTACCATTTTCTCTTTGTGACTTTTTTGTAGCAGACCCTTTCATTGAAAGGTGGGTGAGAAATCACATTCCCTTTAAGGGCCTTATGGAAAAATAGACAGAGAGTAGAATAGTTTAATTGTGTATGAAAATATGTTAAGTACAGAATTTGCTTTGCAGTGTATTGTGTTGTGACTCATGGTATTCTTAATGAAATGAAGTTTCTTACTACACTCACCCTCCCCTGTTTCTTGCCTCTAAATGCCACTTTTATTGATACCAGCCACTTCCTTATTTTGAATCCTCTATACATTTTACCTATTCTCTCTTTCATCTTTATCTTTAAAAATTTTAAATTTAATCAATCAGCTCTTTACTACTCTCTTTTTAATTTCTTTTTAACTTAATGTCTGTTTTAACCATTGTTTTTTTTTTAGTTGTTAATTATAATTTTTAGGTTATCTAGTCTGTGTCTTTTTTCTTTTTTTTTTCTTATTATTTCTCATGCTTACCATTTTTATTTTGTTGTTGCTTTTGTTTGTTGTTTTTTTTTGTTTGTAAATTTTGTATTGTTTTGTTTTGCTTTGTTTTTTTTACTGGCTGCCTGTATGATGTACTGTCTCCTGATATGTACAGCTCAAAATATGTAAATAAAATAAATAAATAAAATAAATAAATTATAATGTAGAGACACGAGCGTTCAATCCATTAATCTTTGATATCCACCAGGACAGAACTATGCACCTTCCTGTTTCTCCAGTGCTGTTTTTTTTTGTTTTTTTTTTATTTCTTTCCAGAGACAAAAAGCCTAAGTTTGCATTGTTGCAGTATGTCATACCAGGAAATAGTTGCCAAAAGAGTGAGAATTTTTTTCAGACCCTAAAGTATATCTGCAAATGTGCCACTGTGTCTAATGTAAAATATTTTGGTTGTTTGCATAGATAAGTTTAATCAATTTCATTAATTTGAGACAATAATTTTGCAACTTGTGAAAGTTATACAGCTGATCAGAAGATCAGACCATTTCAGCAAATGTTACCATTTCGAAAAACATTGCAACCATAAAGAAAACAATGAAGGTGATGTTAAACTATATACTTGTTTCTGTATAATGATCACATTTAATACTTACTTACTTATATAATCTTAAAACAAAATGCTATGAGGGATGCCAACTAGCTGCTGAGGACAACAGCTGAATTTCACACATACTATTTATGTCTTCCCATAAGAAAAAATGTAAACTAGATATCTTTCCATAGAATTAATGTTTTGTCACATTTGCAAAGAATACATAAGGGAATTAAAAAGGATTACACTTGAATCACATGTTTATTAGCTCAAAAACACAAGTCCATAACTAAATTATTATTATTATTATTATTATTATTATTATTATTATTATTATTACTTTGATATACATGCTTAACAAAGCAGCAGTAATCTTGAAACTTTTTAAAATACTTGTCCACCTAAGATGCATTTTCCTCTAGGGAAACAACATCGGAAAAGTTTGGAATGTATTAATATTTCCCAACATTTTTGTATGAACATCTGTAAGGACTAATTTATTATTCTAAAGTTTCTAGACTGTTTTCCTAGCCAGTTATTTAGATGCAGGCTGTAGATGATAGCATAAAGGCATGCATATAAAGCCTTACAAAAACTGTCTCCTGAAAACACATAAACTTAAGAATACCCCCCCCCACCCCCCCACCAAACTTAGTCTGCTTGCTAAATTGCAAAGAATTTTGATGAACAGTTATCAGCAGTTAACATATTGCTTTAGGAGAAAGTAAAATATGACACTGATATATATAACAGTATGTGCATGTGTGTATAAACACACAATAAATTGCACAAAATTTAAATACATATACTGATGTTCAACTATAGTACACTAAGAGATGAAAATTGAAATGCGGCTAACAAACAAAAATATTTTTTCGGATAAAATTGATCTGCATATTATGATGTAAGTGTGTGTATGCATGTGCGTGTGTGTCTGTGTGTGCCTATGTGTATCTGTTTGTGGGGGTGGTGGTATAGAGGTGAGCATACACGCACACACACACACACACACACACACACACACACATATATATATATATATATATATATATATGTATGTTCATAAATGCATTTTGTAATCTATTTTTCCCCAGCTGCCTGGAGACCATCATACTTCCTGATACTCAGCTGGTGTATTTATTTCCCATGGTTGACAACTGGTTGTTGGAGACCATCACTCAGGCATTGATCAGGGATTTTGTGATTAATCCCCAGCCCTTGGCCCCCAGAGCTGCTAATGTGCACCTTGGAATGCATATTTGCATACAGTTGTCAATTCCCATTACAGTGATACACACTGCTTAGCAATGTGTGCATGTCTGGTCCTTGCACAAGTTCCTGTGCCCTTAACCTCCATCAGGTACTGCATTTTGGAATGACGTTAAAAGAACACATCACCTTTTCTCCCAGAAATTAATTTGCAAGCCATTGACTGTTTCACTTCTATCACCCTGAGCTGACTTTTAGAGTTTACATTTTGCTATTTGAATCTGTGTCATTTGCAGTGTGATCAAAACTTTATCCCTTTATGCCACTGATGTGACATGCTTGCATTTCTATGATGATGTTCCCCTAGATGATACATCATCTATTATGTTAAAGGATTTTTGGTGTGCAATATTTATTGAATGCACTCTTTATTAAATGCTCTGTGTGTCAGGTTATGGATTTTAAAAGCCAAGTACAGGGTGGCTAAAGTAATATTGAAAGTTTTGGCATTAGACAGTAGGAGTGTGTATGCAAGCATTTGCTTGTTAGGGTAAGGGCTAGGTGAGGGTATAGGTTTAGTGCTATGTAAGTGTTTATGGGTTAGGGTTAGAGTCAGGATTAGGTAAGGGGATACATTTAGTTTTGTGTGTGTGTGTGTGTGTGTGTGTGTGTGTGTGTGTGTGTGTGTGTGTGTGTGTGTGTGTGTATTATTCTCTGCTGGCTAATGGTTCCCCTGACCCAATGTTGCAGGCTTTCCTCAATACACACACACACACACACACACACACACACACACACACACACACTAACCTAATCTACCCCCACACTTACCCCTGCCACTGTGACCTCGCAGTGCTGACTGTAATCATCCATGGGCAAGAAAATGCAGACATTGGGGATGCTCTGACAACACAGGGACAGGTATGGGGTCTGTAGTGTGTATGTTTGTGTGTGTGCATGTGTGTGTGTGTGTGTGTGTGTGTGTGTGTGTGTGTGTGTGTGTGTGTGTGTGTGTGTGTGTGTGTGTGTGTGTGTGTGTGTGTGTGTGTGTGTGTGTGTGTGTGTGTACGCATGTGTGTGTGAGCAAATGTGTGTGTATTATTTAGTGTCATCAACTTATTACAGGCAGATGCAAGGTATGGTGCAAAACATTTTATGTGCTATGTTAGAATCTAAACTAATGCTCTTAAAACAGCATCATCATTTGGGCTTTCATGGAAAGTCTATTCTTAGCTGGATGCCTTATTATGATGCTGAATGCAGGTATTTTTTTCTGTTTTCATTTGTTTTATATAAGCTATGGTCTCATGGAGTTTTAAGCAGCATTTTCTTGCATACTTCTTTTTCTTTTATTAGTGTTATACATTTGGCAGCTAAAAAAAACAGAAATCCAGATTGCTTGCCAGTATTCTGTATCCCTAGTAATTTGCCCACAATGTCCCATTTTAAGCAAAATAAAGTAGTTGCCATTCCACTTTCTGATGAAGTAACAGTAATTCCAGATTCTAAGAAAGTAAGTGCACCACTAGTGGACTACCTGAGATCAGTGATGTGCATGAGCTCATATGCCACACAAACAATTCTCCTCATCGGATGAGTGTTTCCACTTCCGCCTTTGCAGTCAGTCACTGCTGCTGCTGCCAGACATTCCACTGAAATAATGTCGCCCTGCACAGTGATATCACAAAACAAATTGTGCTTGCTTTGAGCTAACTGCCCAAGTCTGCCAGTAATTAGTAAATGAAGTTAAAATTAGTATTAGAAGTAAGTTTGGTTTACTACTGTATGAGCGATTGCCACAAATACGAATACAGTAATAAGACTAGAAGATTGTAGGGCCAGAATGTCAAGGGCCACAGGAGCAAACAGCTGGGCTTGCCCCTCTTGTTTCTATGTCAGCGCTAGTTGGGAGGTTCAATATTCAACTTTTTTGCTCCTGTCCTATGATCTTCTGGTCTTGTTTTTCCCATATTCACAATTGTAGCAATCACAAATATGATAATAAACTGTAAGTTTAGCTTAATTTCAGATTTGATGTGTATTGTACTTTTTCAGGTTGAGGTGCAGAAATTGCATTTGAGCAATAATAGAAACAAAGCAATAAATCTGTCAGTCTGCCAAGCTTGTCTTTGTATTCAGGTTTGTGACCAGTATTGACATAAGGGAAAGTATTGCGTTTCCTGAGTGTGCCATTCTTTGAATGATCTTTAAACCAAGATCCCATCTGCCTAAGTGATAACTACAATGAAAGAAGATTCTATGGGACTTATTTAAAAAAGAAGGTGGATTTCCCTGGTACCCTGACCAAACTTACACTAAACAATATGAATATCACTTTGGGTCTTCCTTGAATATAGGCCATAAACCAAGTGTGATTAACCTAGTCAGGAAAAACCTAAATGGAATAGTACATAGATAATCTTTTCTACATTTTTCCTACCAATGTTTACTGAGGTTTGTTTTGTCAAGAAGAGAATCCTGTAATTTCAATAGGTCCTCAAAGATGGTGTTACCCCTTTATGGTCCAGGCTACAGGAAAACTGATAGATGCCTTGAAGTACTATTTGTTGGATATTATGTCAGAAGAAGGTGATGTTTCCCTTCTGTCTGGATGGGAAGTAAAGCTAGAAATATGGAAAGATTTTTCTGTGCAAGCTGAGAGGAGAACTGTAATAATCTGGTAAATATTGCTGCTTTTTCAATAGGGGAATACATGTAAAGTTGTTGTGTTGTGTCTTTCGGCTTTTCCCGGTTAGGGGTCGCCACAGCAGAACTCCGGTCCGCTAATGATTGGTAGTTGATTTTTACATGCCGAGTTACCAGCCCTGATGCACAACCTTCAATGAAGGTATGCCCATTCATGCATGTCTCCATGCAGAAGACGCTCTAGCTGAGAATCGAACCGGACAGCATCTTACTGTGAGGCAACGCTACTGCAGCACCACCACCGCGGAAAATGCATGTAAAGTAAACTAGGTATATCACTACTGTAGGTTCATAGGTAGGTACTAGGCTATCAGTCCAAGGGCCTACATAAGCCTAGCCAGGAAGGTACCATAGCTTACGCCACCCAAGAAAGTTCAAATGTAAAAAAAAAAAAATCGGTGTGTTAGTTATTGTTTAAAAGTTAAGAGCAAAAGTAGATGATTGTACATGCCCCACCATTTGTATAATCATATTTTCCATATTTTTCCCCAATTAAATATGTGAAAGACAACATGTCAAATAATGCATAATTCATTTGTTACTGTGAAAATGTAAAACAGTTTAAAAGATAAAGTAATCCTTGCTTCATGACTGTACAAACATGTGCACTTTTGCCAGGTCTAAATATTGATTGAAGATACAACCTAAGTCAAAACTGAGTTCCTTGCTTGTCTGGTTTGTTGAATCTTACTATTTGTCTTTGGTCATATAACACTGAATACAAGAAAGAACCATATACAATCTGAAAAGTAATAGCCAAGGAAATACTGCTTGGGGTGTATAGAAACAGAGGTGGACTGTTAATTTAGTATAGCAGGTTATAGTTTTTATTGCAATTTGCCTGCTGAAGCATTTCCTTGGATATAGAGCTCAAGCTTTGTAAACTCTATTTTGGAATTAAAAGCCAGTGTTAGTAAGGATGATGTTTATGTTTTAGCCAGCAGCAGTTAATTACTAGTTTAGATGTTTAGCAACTTTTTTTCTGAACATTATTCATCTGAAAGTTTTAGTCTAAATTTCTTACACAATATTTATTTCAAGTAAATAATACAATCCCCAGGATTTAATAAAATCCATGTAGGCATAGTGTAGAGCCTACATGGAAGGTACCATGGCCGTGTACGAGGTTCCCCCTCAGTAGCGCACCATGCATATAAATGAAGGTGGTTACTGAGGGAGAACTGTGTAACTTGGCTACTAAATCAGTGCAGAGAGTGCGTTACTGTGTCTGGAGAGGAGTAACACAGCCCCTGCACTGTCAAAGTGCAGTAAAGCAATGTATGGATATGTATTAAAGCTTTTTTTTCCTTTTTATGTTTGAGTGGGCATGGTGCACAGCAATGGACACATGTCAGACTTCTAAAAATAGAAACTGGATACATTTAATTATGAATGCAAAGGACAAGTTTAAGCATAGCTGAGTGGGTTTGCATGGTGCGGCATGGTGCTCAGCAGTGCTTAAATGTAGGTGAGAGATATATGTAAAAGTATTGCAGCATTCTACACATCCATGTAGCCAAATGGTTAGTGACAACCTTATGTACAATGGGTGCAGAGTTTGAGTACACAGAAGGGTTATTAAGCATTTATTGTCCAAATACAAATTCTGCCATTATTTTTAAATCCTGATGTTCTGTGCTCAGCTAAGCTCTGCTAAGCCCTACAAAGCTATGTCAAGTACCACTTAAACAAGATTTGCTTTTGCACTGCTTGATATGGCACAGCTCCACTTAGCTGGTTTGTGTACTGCTAAGTGGTGCCAAGCACTGCTAAGCATTGCCAGTTTAAGCACTGCTGAGCAGAGCTTAGCTGGTTTACGTGGTGCTAAGCAGCATGCCACATTTTTAAAAATTGCCCAATGGTGTTAATGTGTGGGAAAACAGGGTATATTAAGTGCAATAGGTGGGAATACTGCAGAATCCATTGGAGTTCAACCTGTGAGGATACTATGGCAGGTGTTGGAGAGGGTATGCGCTTTCAGGCACAGTGGTGGAGCGTTGAGGACTCCAGGGTCATGGTCAGATTCCTAGTCAAAAACCATGAAGGCCTGCTCATGCAGGGTGGTTACTGGGGCTCTGAGTACAAGGCAGAGGCCGGGGACCAGCTGGCAAGGGACCTCACCAATGCAACTGGTAACCTCCGCACAGGAGAGCAGTGTTGTCACCACCATGATGACCTGAAAAGAAGGAAGGGGGCTCTTTTGGATGCCTGGGTCCAAGAATATCAGGTGGGCAGTGTTCCCCAAGTGTGTAAGTATGTTTACCTGTGTTTCACCAATATTTAACCATGAATGCCTGCTAAACTGGTATGCATAATGGTGCGCTTCTCGACCAACAGCTGCAGAGGTGAGAGCTCACAGTGTCGAAGCACACACAAGGTGCCTGGCTAGATTGTGAACTGAGTGTGGTGAGTATAGATGTATTTTCCAATCTATAGTCATATAACCAAAATAGAGTAAAGCATTAACTGCCATTAGGTGTATAAACAGTTTTGATTGTATTGTAATGAATGTGGTCATAGACCTGGACTTCAATAAGTGACTACTGCCAAATGTACTGCAATAAGCAAGAAAGAGTAAAGCATTAACCTTGATTAATTAAATGAAATAAAGTTTCTATCACAATAACTGTGGAATTAGAGCTGTATTGCAGCACCTGCATTACATTATCTGTTGGCCAAAAGTATACCATTAAATGCATGAAGGCATCTGTAATGAACTGTTGTGCAATACATGCGGAATGAGAGCTGATATTTCAACCCAGTAACAATGTATTGTGTACACCTGCAGTTTATTTAGTAATGTATAGGTTACCTAGTCTTTCTGCCATGACTGCATTTCATGCAGCTGTGTCCAACTGTCACTACGCTGTATTATAACACTGTAGTATTAGTAGAAGGTCATATTTTGTTTCCAGGTTAGCTCTAGGACAAAATCAGTTGGGCAGATATTAGCAGTGACTCAGTAGCTTTGTTTATTAAATTCTGCATACAAAGTACATTTTGCTAGACACAGACCAGGGTTCGAATCCAGTTCTATGTACTAATACTGAATGACATATGTTATGATGACAGATATTCTTTTCACAGGGACTACTGGTAAATGGGTGAGGTAGCCCATAGTATGTGTAAATACTAATTTGTTCAGCTATCACACACTCCTGAAATCATTCTCACAAATGTGCTATTTATCCACACAATAAAGGCAACAGGTTCAATAATAACAAACTACAATAAATTAAAAGAAATAAAAAATTAGTAATAACAGATATCATTCTCTCCACAGGGACACAGGTAAAAGGATGAGCTAGCTCACAGTATGTGTAAATACTTGTTTGTTCAGCTGTCCCAGACTGGTGAAATTATTTTCACGAGTGTGCTATTTATCCCACAATAAAGGCAACAGGTTCATTAATAACAAAGTAAAATAAGTTAAAAGAAGAAATAAAATGTGTAATGAAGGTATGGCTGTATTCCTGGAGTGTCTTGTAAAGGTTGATGCAGTCAAATACTGCATGTGATGCATGTCCCCTGCAGTCAGTAATATTAGGTACGATCCTCATCCCTGCCAAGCATGGCATGATAGTTGTGTAATCTCTGCGTTATACACATGCATGTCCCTCATGTGTCACATTGTCACGGAATGTAATTGCTGTTGTGTAATCTCTCTGTCACAGATGTATCATTGACATGATTTATATGTCAATATCAAATTACTAGTACATTAGCCCACAGTACTCCTTGGTAGTAATATAGGGCCACTTGATGTGCAAGTGTTCTTTGTAGTTGTGTACCTGCAGGTGTTACTGCTTGGCCCATAGTGTCCCATGGGGATAGCTTGAGAGGTAGGTATGTGCTACAGCAGCTATAGGGCACATATACACATAAAGAAAGGTCAGACCTGTAGAGTAGAGAGCATTACTGTTGTCAACTATATAACCCATGATGGTATTAATGGACTGTATTTCTCTCTCTCTCTCTTCCTACCCCTTATCTTCACATGTTTACTATTGTTATATATTGGTTATGGTTTACTATTAACATATGTTGTTCCAAAAATTGTATTTTGCTTATGTGTTTTATTAATATTATGCATTACTATGGTTGTGTGTTAACATATCTTGTTGAATTACCTATTCTGTTGGCCTTATGCCGTAACAGTTACTGGCATGCTGTTCATATATTGACAGTTCTGTTATTTATTGTTGTGTTTCACATAATATGCATTTAACTGTAATGGGGTTATGTACAATGTTCTGACATGCTATTACTAACAACATTTTTTTTATAACTCACCTATGTTTACTGCTCTACCTCCATGCCCACAGCACATTTAGGTAGCCCAGTTCCTGGTGGCACTGGGTACCAGCTCATCTGGGACCCAAGCCAGTGGTGACCCCTTTTCTGGCCCTGCACCACCTTCGGGTGGAGCCACCACAGGGGATGGGGCCCATATCCCCGGGAGAGTGGCAGAGGGGAGGTTGTCACCCAGGATCAACTACCAGCCATGGTGTGCAAGATTGTCCATAGGAGTTATGAACAACTCCTTTCCCAGATTGAGGGAAGAATCAACAACCTGGTAGGGCCTGAGGGTCTCGACACCCAGCCTCTAGCAAAGCCACCTTCGGGGCAGTGAAGGGGAAGTGTTGACTGGCCATGGGGGGAGATTTCAGGCATGCTGGTGCCACCTGGAGGCACATGCACCTCTGATTCCACAAAACCCTCCCTATCCAAGTTGTGTCACACACCGCCTCTGTATTCTGTCTTGTCTGTCTGCAAATGCAACCTCCCCTACCCAACTTACCTCCCCATACGTACCTATACCCTGCCCCAACATTCCACTTTCTCCTTAAAAAAAAAAGGGCACCTTTCCCACAAAAAAAAAATTGACGCATATACAGGTCTCCATTTCACACGTGTCCACTTGACATCAGCCCTCTGCCTGGGGTGTGAGGCTCCAAATTCCAAATTCTATAAAACCCACTCAACTGTTGCTGTACAAGAAATGGAAAGCTATGGTCCTTTCCTACACCCTTCCTGCCTTTCAGTATGTTTTTCCCCTGCTTGCTCCTGTTTCACCACTGCCCTATCACCCCCTTTTTGTAAATTTAGCACAGGGTTAAGCAGAGCACCTTGCCACTCAACACTGCTTCAAAGTGCCTTAATCATCTCATGTCTGTAACATAGTGTTAGGTTCATCTGAAAAGTAATCTCCCTTGCCATGTCTCAAACTCAGGCCCCTGTCTATTATAGGATAGTGCATTAGCCCACCAGGTCACTCAGCTCTAAATTAAAATGGCTGTTTCCAGCAACATATACTGATTGCCACTGACACACTGCAAGTACATATAAGGGGAAAAATGGGAGTGCGCTTGCGACTGTGATGCAGACACTACACCAGTAAACAGCCAAATAAATAAAAATGGATGTACGTGAGGCCTGGGATAGCAGGTATATATGTCGACTGTACATACTGTTGCAGAACATCCACAGTTTTGCCCCCAACATTTGGCAGGGTTTCACAAAAAACATATCTGTCTGGTAAAATACTGGCAAGTCATTAAAGACTGAGGTTAGAAAATCATGACAAGACATTTTAGTGTCACTGTTCATACCATCCACAAAACACATGCTAATGCAAATCTTGTGTCACAGACTGTATGCATCCACATATATTTTGCAAATACACCTGCTGCAACACTGATTCAGTAGCTCAGTCTGTTAAATGCCTTCTGTACAGTACATGTTGCCACCCACAGTTCTGGGTTCAAATCCAGTGTGTTGCACTTCAATTACATTTTTGTGAATACAGCAAATACTGATTGAGTCATGCAATTTTAACCAAAACAGGTTGCTGCTACTGAATTAACTGCTACCCATGTTTGCAGGCCAAAGGCCTGTAGGTAGGGACACACTGCACATATTTATATAGCCACCTATATGTTGCCTATTATTCTCTGATTGGCACTGTTACATAACAGATGTACCTTAAGCACATGTCTTGACTGGACTGTTATGGGTACCCTCACCCTGGCTTTGCTGTAACAACAGAGCTGACACTACTCCCTCAGTGACACATACAACTTGCTGTCCTCCAAAGTGTTGTTACTCTCCTCAATGTGTCCTAGGCTGCAGCAGCAGCTGCAGACTGCAACATGTGCAGCTGTATGTTAAGCTACCTGCTATGGACCTACCATACTTCACAACCCCCTAAAACAAGGGATCCAAACAACACCCATACATAAAGGGGTGGGAGGGCAAAGGTCAAGTGACAGGGACATGTTTCATAGTTTGCCCCTACAGACATAGTGAGCTGACAGACTAGCAGCTACTGCAGTAGCACGCATATTTTAATGGGTATGAATTGTGACACTGACATGCCTCTTTCTCCTTACTGTCCTCAACCCACAATGTTTAAGACTGAACTGCCAGATAATCGAATGCCATTTGACAATGGCCAAACATAGCATGCAAAATCATGGACATACCTCATAAAACTCGACAGTGGATAGTATTTGTACCTACCCTCTGCGATACTGTAGTCTCCACACCTCACTAATGTCCATCTCAGAGACTAAGAAAGGGACCAAGGTCTACATGAAGGCCTTAAATATTGCACTGTGGTGCCATGTCATTGGCTAATGAAAGTGCAACCCAGGTGATTTGGATGCAATTAGCAAGTCTGAGCCATGGACTGATGCACAGGCAATTACCTGTTAATGAGCATGACCTACAAAAGGCAAGCAACTGCCTATGGGAAATAGGTCTGTAAATTGCTTTACTAAGACAGAGTATGATTTAGCAAACTTTTTTCTTGAGGATTTGTTCACAAAAGGATTACATCACTCTACCATGTATGTCATACAAGTTTCCATATAATGGGACGCAGATGGGAAGATGCGGGTATGGGGAATAGGGAGTACAACAGAAGGCCTGTAGTACATCTCTGGGTATGACATGTTGGTGATACTCTGCTGTCCAACAGCTACAGGCATACCTCTCAACTGTGCCTGCTGTGAATGAAATCACAGCTGTGGCCCTCTCGCTCCCTCCTAGAACAGTCGGCTACTGTTCGAAAGCTAATGGATTGTGAGTTACACATACTGACAGTAAGTAAGGGTGGACACAGCTGTCATATCACATGATGTACTGTTATTCAGCTCCTCTCAATCTGTAAATATGACACAAGAATATTTCAGACATTGTAAAAGCGTCCCTGACTGTCACTGATGGACTCTGGCTATGTCACTCTTTTGTTGACATTCCTATCTCATCGCTTGACAGCTATGACTAACATATCTGGCACCTCCCTGCAGCAGGAACTCAGGTCATAGCCATTATTACTGGGGAGATACAGGCCCAACCTCAGTGATAGAGTGTACATATTGGTCATACAAAATAAGAGTATGAACAGAGTAACAGATATTACTGTAGCATACATTTTTTCCTGAGGGCTCTGGTGTGTGACTGCCAGATTCTCTATAGTCTGACAACAACCATCAATTATTGGCCAACCATTTGCCAGACATCCACATGTTTGTGCCAACAGGACCACATATATCAGGCACACATGCACATTCCACAAATATCTGTGTACTGGACAGGTATGATGCCTACAGGGAAGATCTACTACAGCAGGTTTGCATTGCTGTCTGTCATTGTGGCATACTGGTGTTGCTGGATTGTTCCCATATACTTGTAATGACACATACCTATTTGCCTGACAGTGGCTGTATTGCATAGTAGTGGGACTTTGCCCATAGGGGACATACCACAGTAGATGGCATTGATGGGTGTGGATACATACAGCACACTCTGTTATGGCACACAGGGACATAACCAGTATTGCTACTATGTTGGTGATAGCCTCATATAGAGTATGTTGATAGACTACTGGGTATGACGAGGAAGGTAGCAGTGGATAGTGCAGGTCATTTTAGTTGTGGAGGGTCTGTACATAGTGGATATGCAGGTATCTGGTCCTGTGATGTGTTTCCCTCTTCATCTCTTTCAGGATGGATCAAAGGAATCACCCACCATTTTCAGATGCTGAAAACAATGTTATCCTGGATGGCCTCAGACTGCAGCATAACATTCTGCTGTCCAGGAGTCACCAGCATTGTGAACAACATGGATTACCATGGGCTGACCTTGTCACAGCAGTCAACAAAATAGAGCTGCAAAACAGAACCTATTAGCAGGTCCAACACCGGGCAACAGATATGGTCAATGCTGCATGACAAAGGGCTGCCACTGTGGCCAGGGGCTGTGCTGCCACAGGTGGAGAGCCTGAAGCAGCACAACCTCTCTTGGCAACAGAGAACTTCCTGGCAAACCTGGGTCCATCCACCGACTCCCAACCATCCATCACCCTATATATGGTGGAGGTGGGTGCCACAGCATCCACATCAGAGGAGCATCCAGGTAGGCTTCCTGCATTGCTTATCACTGTAATATTGTATCAGTCATTGTGGCAGCCTCTGCATACCAGTCATGAGTGTCAGGTCTATCTGCTTTTGGGGAAGTTTGATTTTAATGCACAGTTGTGCACATATACTCAGAATGTTAACAATGTAGGCAGTATCATGTTAGCTACTGTACATGTTGAAATATAGACATATTACCCTGTAATAATGCCACATTTGGTGTTGCTGACAATTCTTCTCCCTCACATTTCTATAGGTACAGCAGGTGTGGCTGGAGTCCAAGGTCCTGCACCTGGTAAGTGTGATACTGTTGTCTTATGGATCATATACACCCTAAGAATGTTAGGGACTGCCATTTTGCCCAAGGCACAACTGTTATGCTTAGCTAGAGTATGGTACTTGTATATTCCATTTCAGAGTGGTTAACTGAAGTGCATTGAATGGGTAATCACAGTTGTGTATTTGCAGGAGCAGTAACACATCTTCACTTATTGTTGAGAAGGTCTATACAGTCTGCTATAAAGGAGGCAATCACTCACAGATGCCTATTCACACACAATATGAAGATGGTACATACCTGAGGCAGTATTATTATAACTGGCATAGTATGCTCAAGATGGGTGCACTGTGTTTTAGGTGTAGGTCTATTAGATACACTGACATATTGCTTATCTCACAGGTGTATAGTACTGGCAACATTAACCGGATGTAGCTGCAGTGCATGTTATAAGGGCCTGTCTTGCCTGTGTATGTTGCAGTCTGTGTGTTGTATATGGGATCAGAAATAAGATGTGGTATGTGTAATGCAGTTGTGGCTCTTCAGCTGTATGTGTTTGTGTGGATTACCATACATAATAGTGCAGGTAGTAATGTACTTATTTTCCATAAAATACAATAGGCAACGGAGCAAAACAGGTAATCACTTCACATCCACCAAACCAGTTCTTTTCACCAAAATAACCCGACTTTTCATAAAGTAATGAAACTTTTTAAAAAATAAACGTTTTTATTTGACTTGATGAGCTCTTTCGCTAGGTTAGCTTCTTCAGATCAACATGAGTCAAAATCATCTCAAATTCTGTTTAAATAACACATTCAAATTACAAAACCCAATCAACTCACTCTAACAATTACCAAGCTAAAACATTTAAAGATGTACCATTATATATTTCTAAAACCATGTTGCAGAAATATTCTATTAATTCTACTTTCAAATCAGCATAATAATATCACTTAATATAAATATATGCTGATATGAATATGAATATAAAATACTGTGTGCATATATAAGATAAAAATATATATATGATAAGAATATAAACATAATATAACATCATGAATGCACCACTTTTTCTCACATATAATATCTTAACAAATCATAACGTTGATTCAACCTGGCGATATATTTAAACTAAGAATACCTATATGTTTAAAAATTCATTAGTATTCATTTATTGGGTTATTTCATCTTCCTACGCTTCTTAAGTAGTGGCTTGATAGATGCTCTCTCGTTTAGGCCCTTCCCTCTATCCGCTCTAAGCATAATAATCCAAATATTCTCCCTGTATTTAGTATGATTACGAATATCGCCTTCACGAATACTAGGGGGAATGACTTCCAAAGCTCTAAATTTTAACCAATGTGTGTCATTGGTATTAATAATATGCTTTGCTAGTGTATTATGCTCTGATTTCTTATGAATATGATGCATATGTTCTCGTACTCTGTCCTTCAGTATCCTATTTGTCTTCCCAATGTAAAATGAGTGATATATTTGACACTCCGCTAAATACACAAGATTTCTTGTTTTACAATTAGCCTTATACGATAAAATAAATTCTTTCTCCAACAACCTAAGTTTTTGTATAAAAATAAGAAAAATCTTAAAAGATTAATATGCTATCCCAAGAAGGAGCATCTAGAAACAGGGAATACAGTACCGTGTGGGGCATGCAATTTTTGTGCATATATTGATGCATCTAATAAATTTATTCATCCAGATTTTATTAATACCAATGACACACATTGGTTCAAATTTAGAGCTTTGGAAGTCATTCCCCCTAAACGAGAGAGCATCTATCAAGCCACTACTTAAGAACCGTAGGAAGATGAAATAACCCAATAAATGAATACTAATGAATTTTTAAACATATAGGTATTCTTAGTTTAAATATATCGCCAGGTTGAATCAATGTTATGATTTGTTAAGATATTATATGTGAGAAAAAGTGGTGCATTCATGATGTTATATTATGTTTATATTCTTAGCACATATATATTTTTATCTTATATATGCACACAGTATTTTATATTCATATTCATATCAGCATATATTTATATTAAGTGATATTATTATGCTGATTTGAAAGTAGAATTAATAGAATATTTCTGCAACATGGTTTTAGAAATATATAATGGTACATCTTTAAATGTTTTAGCTTGTTAATTGTTAGAGTGAGTTGTTTGGGTTTTGTAATTTGAATGTGTTATTTAAACAGAATTTGAGATGATTTTGACTCATGTTGATCTGAAGAAGCTAACCTAGCGAAAGCGCTCATCAAGTCATATAAAAACGTTTATTTTTTAAAAAGTTTCATTACTTTATGAAAAGTCGGGTTATTTCGGTGAAAAGAACTTGTTTGGTGGATGTGAAGTGATTACCTGTTTTGCTCCGTTGCCTATTGTATTTTATGGATTTTATTCTTATTCAATATTCCAGCAACGGAGCATTTATCTGACTGGTTGGCAGACAAACTTTTTATCAGTGTACTTATTTTGTCTTCCTCCTCACAGGTGAATGTGGGGGTTGGAGTCTGTCCCTCTCACAACCTGATGTCAGTGCCTCATCGGACTCTGATGATGATGATGGCCATACTGAGGCACAGGTGGGGTTGTTGGGGGCTGAATCTGTCCCATGGGTTGATATACCATTTCCTGCTGTATTGTCCCCACACAGTCAGTATGCCCACACATACCCAGTCTACTGATACCACAGATATTGGACAGCCAGAGTGTGGCAACATCAAACAGGTGAATGTGGCAACTATGGCATCAGTGAGTGTAGACACTGGCCATAGCCAGAGAACTGATGAGGTCCCACACAGGCAGATTGACAAAGGTGCTTGAAGGAGGACTGTTGCCCATCCACCACCTGTCACAGGTGTCACATCATGGGTCACTTGCATGTTTTGGTGAATCATGGAAACACAGGCATCTTCAGAATGCAACACCAGACAGATCCTCAGGATTATGGATGCAGCACAATCTGACATCCGTGACTCCCTCCACCACATTGGTGATGCCATGGATCATTTCACTGATGTAGTGGACAATCAGTGGGCTGAGACATTTTCATTCCCAGACTGCACATTGTCTATGCTGGAACATCTTGTTGGAGTCGGGCATCGGACATGTGGATGTAGGTCAGCAATACCAACTGCTGAGAGTCCACATGGCCACGTACACACACACTCCTGTAGAGGCAGTACCTCTAGCACTACAGAAGAGAGTGTGCTGTCCACACCATTACATGGCAGGCCATGGGCACATGGTCCTGGGAGGTCCTGTGGTGGACAAGGGCCCAGCAGACACCAGTCACTGTCAGCTACTAGCACTGTATCTGGCCATGGGCATAGTGGTCAGATACAGTGCTAGTTGCTGACAGTGGGTATAGTGTTGCCAGTGCCACTCCTGGCAGAGCCAGTTCCTGTGTTCATGGCCAAAGACAGTGAACTGTCCACTCTGCCATGTATGGTCCACAGCTGTCCAACATACACGTGTAGGGCTAGCACTGGGCTTGACTGTGTACATGCACACACTCAAATATCACAGTCACATGCAAGTCACCAACAGACACACATGGCATCTCTCCATGTCCCAGCTAGCCAGCATCCCTTCCTGACTCACCCACATGCTGTCAACTATTTGGCACAGCCTTGGCCTCTAGCACCCTCACACCACACCTTGTGCATGTGATGATACCTGTGCCACATTCCTGCCATCCATATCATCAATACAGGGACATGCAAATATGTGTCTGATGCACATGGTGACTATAATACATTGCATGTAGTTTTGTAGTGCGGTAATGTTATGCCCTGACAGGTGCTGTATGCTGGCATGTGTCATGAGTACACATCAAACTTTGTGTACCTTTGCTGCATGATGTTAGATTGGCAGTAGTGCTGCAGAATAACAGGTGTCTCACAGAACTGTGTATGTTTCTGTACCAGCGGTTTGAGTCGCTAAGCTATGGAGACTTGGCGGTAATACAGTGGCACAGGATGGCATGGCAGCACAGGAGACATACAACATCAGCAAGGTACGGCTGTATAAGTGTGTGGTTACCCAGGTACTTATCTGTAGCCTCCCTCTACAAATCATGTGACCAGAAACACCAATAAGGCACTTTTGTGCTAATTAAAAACACATAATAGTGCATGTTGTTTTTAAACAATACTAGTATAAAACACTTTATAAAAAAAAAAGAAAAACATAATGTTTAAACGCTTGCTATATTCAATGTCATACCACATAAGACCTAAGCCTTAGAATGCTCCCAATAGATAGGTTTTCATTTAAAAGTGTCTTATTGGTGTTTCTGGTCACATGATTTGTAGAGGGAGGCTATTTAAAGATGGTAGTAATGTTTTAAAATGATTCTGATGAAGTCTATGATGAAAGAGCTTAATCCTGTATGTTGTTTCATTGTGTCTAACTGACTGGTGCATTAAATTGTTTTTCAACCATTCTTGTCATGACTGGGCTTGCCTTGACCTTGGACTGGACTACTGTGGTTTGAGGGCAGTAAAATGCATGAAAATTGTACACCCATCTGGCCATATGTGTACTGCTGCATGGGAATATATTTGTACACAAAAACACATGGAGTTGCCTTTAGTGAGATTAGGACATCTACCTATCAGCATTTACTACAGTACTATGTATTTACTGAATGTGCCACAGAGCTGTTACAAGCTTGTCAGCCAGTGCTGTTAAGGTAGATGACATCAGCATGCTTTGTAAAGGAGGCCAATGGGAAGGTTGGTAGGTAGTCACAGGGCCTTAAAATGTATAACCATTGCACAGAGATAGGTGGGCCAGGCATGTGTACACTGCTGCAAGAGAATATATTTACCCACACATACACACAGTTGCCTGTTGCAGAATTAGATCCCCTATCTATGTATATACATTAGTATACACTAGAGCACCATGTACATATTGCATGTACCGTGGAGCTTATCTGTTACGAGGCTGTCAGCCAATGCTGTTAAAGTACACACACACACACACACACACACACACACACACACACACACACACACACACACACACACACACACACACACACACACACACACACACACACACACACACACACACACACACACACACACAGAGTCAGTGTTGTTGAGGTGGATGACATCAGCAGGCCTTGTAAAGGAGGCCAATGTTGAGGAGGACACTAGTCACAGGGCCATAAAATGATTGGCCATTGTACAGACATAGGCCAGATGCGCACGTCTGTACTGCTGTAAGGGAAATATCTACACATACAAGGTGGCTGATGTGAGATTAGAACCCCTACCTACTTACTATTAAACAGTAGAGCTCACATTACTTATTGCATGCGCCACTGGTTACATCAGGTGCACATGGGGCTGCAGAAACAGTACTTGTGGGTTACACAAAGTGACCTTGTATTACACAGCATATGTGGCCTGCAGAGTCAATCTGCTTTATGCTGTTATTGTATTGACTGTCCTAGCAGTGGGGTACCTGTTAATACCCCTGCTATTTGTGTACAGTTAACAGTATCACCATTTCTGGCCGGTTGCAGTTTGCTAGGTGGACGATTGGCCAGTGACAATATGGCCTGTCCAAGTCCTTGCTCACCATTGCCTGTCTACAGGTGACATTCCACAGGCACAGGGTTCTGTGGTTGGGTTGATTATGTCACTATGCAGCCTTGGTGTGTTACCATCAGGCATCTGTTGTACGTGTAGATGGAGATAATCCAAGCATTCTGTGTGTGGAGTGCACATTCATACATCCCCACACATATACACATGCGTGTGTGTGTGTGTGTGTGTGTGTGTGTGTGTGTGTGTGTGTGTGTGTGTGTATATATATATATATATATATATATATATATATATATATATATATATATATATATATATATATATATATATATATATATATCAGATGGATGTCAACTTAGGTGTAGCTGTGT
Source organism: Protopterus annectens (assembly GCF_019279795.1). Taxonomy (NCBI): domain Eukaryota; kingdom Metazoa; phylum Chordata; order Ceratodontiformes; family Protopteridae; genus Protopterus; species Protopterus annectens. The sequence goes on along the minus strand of NC_056725.1, from coordinate 1,996,398,185 downwards.
GTTAGCTAAGTGTAGGAGCATGTCCAGTGTGACTGTTAGTACTTACAAGGTGACTTCAGGCTAGACCTATTTGTGCTGCAGTCCAGGATTTTGTGTGCTGAAGCCAATTGGCTGCTGCACCTGATTCAATAGTCCAACTCCTCCTTGATATTTTGTCCAAGGGATTCCCTGGCTGTGTGCTGAACATATTATATGACTCATACCTATCGACTGTACAGATTGTAATAGACTGTACAGAGTGTTGCATCATATGTATGGTACATTTTACATAGCATTCTGATTTTCTGGTACATCAGTGGCAAATCATTATAGATTGACATTAGGAAATGATGCCAGACATTTCAGTTACTGACTCCATGCATACTGGGAAACCCATGCTACTGCACAACCTGTTATTCTGTGCACTTTCTACATTTGTCTGGCCAGTAGTTAATCCTTCTCCTTATATTTGGCTTTTGTCCCACTACTGCTCATAGCTTTGTCCTGATTTCCTGCTGTAAGCAGTTGTAGATATGATGTTACTGGGGTACATGATGTCACACCACACACAGGGTGACAGTCTTCACATCTCTCACTGTACATGTTTTAGCAGGATTTATAGCATCCCACCCCATATATCTGCTCTGTTCCTCATACAGTTCTGTTTTCTGGTACTATACTACTAAATGCAGCCCACTGAATTTTTGTAAGTAATGACACAGTTAAATGATGGCCTTTACATCCTTCTCCTACTCTGACCTGTTGCAACCTGCTGTTATACTAGCCACCTTCTAGGTTACTGTGAGTATGTATAATGTCTGTAGGTTTGGCCCTCTCATGGTCTTTGGTTTTGTCCAGCTGTCTTGCAGTAACAGATTGGGGCATATTGACAGTCTGTGGGACTCCTACCATAGGAGTACCTCACATGCAAAAGTTGTAGGTGCAGCCAGCTTTGAACCATGAACACCATCAACGATGCTACTGTACTCAGCCCACTGAGCCACACCAGCCACCAGAACATGAGGTTTACTTCCTCACACTGACAAAAGCAGACAGACATAACACTTTCACCCCTGCATATTGTGGAAATTAGAACATGTAACCAGGTTGTTTGGGACAGCCCTGGGATTGTGTGGTCTGCTGATATATCCATGCAAACATACTGTTACTGCAGTTGTATGGGAACACTGATGTGTTGGGGGTAAGGGACTCTAGCATTGACGGCCATGTGTGTGTCCTATGACCCCGCTGTTTGGCATTTCCCTTGCATACTGCAGTGGGTTTTGTTGCCTTATGCCTTAATGCATATTATGGGGCAGTCAGTATTGGACAGAGTACCTGTTCTTCCACTTAGCTGTTAGTTCTCTGCAAGTAGCCCAGTAGCCCACTCTATTCCCTTGCATACATACTGCAGGCCCATGCATATGCTACCATAGTCTGGTACCCCATACATTTGTTGTAAAGCAGAGTGGCTTACCTTGTGAATTCAGCAGTTGAGGTACCTGTGTTGCAGGACTGACTCTCTCTTATGCACACAGTACATAGCCAATACATGGTGAGGTGCAGGTTGTGTTGTGTGGCTGACATCCTTTTTACTATGTATGTGAGTCAGATTAAGGTGTCAGTCCCTAGGACCCTAGGTTGTCAGTGCATATGCTATACGTTGCCTCTTGGCCAAGGCCAGGTCATACTGTACATGCCTACGTCTGCCTACAGGGACAGCCTCAGGGGGTCCCTCCTCTGAGTCCCCCTGTGGGTGTGGATATGGGGACCTTGACAGTGGTGGGGGGCTTTGTGTCTCATCCCTGTGCTGAGCCTGCCACAGCTGTTTCCGCAGGATCATATTGTGTAGCATGGCACATACTGTGAACATCTGTATACATGTGGCTGGAGAGTACTGCAGGGCTCCACCAGATATATCGAGGGACCAGAACCGTGACTTGAGCAGTCCAAATACATGCTCTGTGATGTTCCTAGTTTGTGCATGTGCCTCATTATGGCATTCTTCGATAGGTGTGTGTGCATTTCTGATGGGTGTCATCATCCATGGTTCCAGTGCTAGCCAGCATCCTCCAGTAGATGGCCATACAGGATGTCCCTCCCAGGCAAAGAGCTGGTACAGCTGTGATGTGTGCCAGATATGGGAGTCATAATAACTACCAGGGCTTCCAGCACACAGATTCATGATAATGCCCTGGGCATTGCACATGACCTGGCAGTTGATGGAGTGATACCACTTGCAGTTGATGTAGACTCTACCCTCCTCACCGGGCGATGCTTTGATGTGTACATGAGTGCAGTCTATGGAACCCAGTACCTCAGGTTAGTGTGCTACATGGTAGAAGAGATGCATACTGCTGGCCCTCTCCTCAGGGGTGAGGGGTAAATAAATGTGCTCACTGACATGTGTTTGTATGGCAGGCAGGAACTGTTGGACTACCCTGTATGTTGATGCCTGTGAGACCCCCATCTGAGTTGAGCTCCCTGTAACGCTCTACAATCTCCAGCTCATGCAGTGCCTGGAAGGTTACCCTGGGCCTGAACACTTCTCCTTCTCAGTCTAGGGCTATTGTCAGCAGCAGCATCAGCACTGACCTCAGCATCTAGCACATCCAGATGTAGCAGAGTAGCAGCAGACCCTAGCATTCTGTCAGTTAAAATTCCCAGGTTTGTACTCCAATGGTGCAGAGTATGGGGAGAAATCAGACTGTAGGGTGTATGCATAATTTATAGTGGTCTACTGCAGATGCAGCCTGTGTGATGCATTCCATCTGCCAGGTAGATCACTGAGGGGGTTTGAATGGCCCAGTGTTAGTGGAACAGGGGTTATCAGTAATTTATACATGATTGACTCTACAGGCTATTTTCTTTTTTTTAACTGCCTTCCCTATTAAGCACAGTGGTGTGCCATGCAAACTCACTCAAACCAGCTAAAACAAGTGCCCAGAAGCTAATCAAAGCTTAGTAGCACCAGACATACCCCCCTGCTTAGCTGAGAGGTGTGCCACACAAACAGGTGCCTCTGAGCTGTAATCTGCTTAAACATATAGTGACACACACCCTTTTGATGTCAGCTAGCTCTTCTGTGGACACCAACACAGTTCTGGGGCTAAGTGGATTTTATCTGTGGGCACAGTACCTGATTTTTGCTATTCAGTAACCCCAGCTTATTTGCATACAGATCCATGCACACAACCTAGAAACTACACTATTTGAGGGCCTACCTCCTTACCAGCCACAGAAATCTACCATTGTACATACTCCATGCAGGGCTTTATAATGCATTATTTTCACATATTTCTTATTATTCTTTTTTTAAACTTTTAAATATATATAATATATATATATATTTGCATAATGGCATGTTTGTGCACTGCTGCACACCATGTAAATGCAATATGGGTATTAAAAAAAACTTATATTAAATTATTTTGCACTACGTTTTGGACTCACAGGGCATAGTTTTGAGCATATCTGTGCCTACTATGCAATTTCTGACCTTATGAATGGGCTTTAACAGCCCCTGTTCAATGTTTGTTTTCTTGTACACAGAAATTTTCTGTGTACACTTCTGACACCAACACGGGGTCTGCAGGGCTACCTATCTGCTTGTTGGATTGCTCCAGCACCCTCATTTGCATGGAATTCTCCTACTTATGAGGTGATTTGCATGCCACGGACATTTCCGTGTCCACACTCTCGTGCACGCCCCTCTGCTCTGTTTAATGGATCGCACAGCTACTTACTTCTGTGTAAGCTCCGTGCCCCTATGCCTGCATGGAAAATCACTCGACATAGGCTTTATTGAATTCCCCCAATATTTAATCAGGAATGCTTGTACCCGATGTTTTATTTATCAGCTTATGGATTTATTGATTTTACTGGCTTCAACAGCTGTTTGCTGTTGTTCACTTCATGAAAGGTGATGTTTCAGAGCAAATTTGTTGCCATTTGAATATTTTATACTTTAAGGTGTGCTCTTGTTTTGTTAGTTTTGACTAACTGGTGACTGTGTACCATGAATTTGGAAATGGAGGGCACTGGTGCTGAGAGTTATTATTATTTACTGTTTCCCCATTTTGAAAACTGATAGGACAGCATATCTGTAAAATACTTTTTTGTCAAGTTTTAATTAATACTAGCAGGGTTGCCATTTAAATCATTTGGTTCTGTATGGGGGAGGTTAATTCATGAGGACCCAGTGACTATAACTCTGGTCTGTAATTTTACAGTGTAAAGTTTATTTCGGTATGACAGATGTTGAAAACTACCAAATGCAGCAGTACATATTTACTATATACCTCTAAGGTCATATGTCTGTTGTATATTATCTGGTACCATTGGTGGGATTCAAACCATATATCCATCCACCCATCCACCCATCCATCCATCCAACCATAAGTCCTTTTTCTCATTTTTTGCACATGGAGTATGAGTAGTTAAGTTGGAAACAAATATTCACAGCAATGGTGTAAGAGTTAAACTCTATAAAATGTGTCCAACAAATAAAATTCTATGCTCTTTTCTGCTTATTTTTCCTTTTTCTTTTCTGGAAAGAAAGTCTGCTATAGGAGAAATACATGGACATGTGACCTCCCTTAAGGAGTTTCTAAAGGATTGAAACTGGGAGTTTGGGTATTCATCCGGTAGGAGTGTTTAAATGGTCATGTTGCTAAAGTCGTGCCTATATAGAGCGCAGTGCAGGTTGTAGAGAAAGGCATATGGAAAGATGAAATAGATCATCTTTACTGTACAGAGGAATGCATACCCTGCTGCATATAGAAAGGCTTCAGTTCTTTTTGGAGCCTTTTCACAGAGGAGGTGCACACCAATTAATTTATCATGAATAGATTGGGTGCAGTTGTACAAAGCACATTTGCTGTCCCATTTATTTTCTCCAAGTCCCTAAATATATGCATTTCTTAAATTATTGTTATGCTGATAACTTGTAGGCAAGTATCTTTATTTACAAACTGTCTAGAAGTGATACTTAGACAAAACTGCAGGCAATGTCATAAATTTAAATGATGAATGGTCTCTACAGTTAGTATGCAGGATCTGTGAGGCTGAAAATAATTTACTGTTACTCTGGTCTATGATCTAAGGTATTGTATGCTATTTGTAGATGGTAACCCTGCAGTAATACTTACTGATAGTTTGAGAAGTGTGATTTAAATAAACAAGTGCTGTTTGGTATCATTTTGGGCAGGTTCAGATGTTAGTGTACCTTGCCAGTAGAACCAATATATTTTGGAAATGCAGATCTTGGTGTCTCTTTTAAGATAGTATTAAAGAGTTAGGCATCAGTTTTTGCTGATTAAATTAATCTCCACAGTGGATATAATGTTTTTGTTATTATAGAAGGGAAAGGAGTGATGTCTGGTCTTTACCCTTATATTGGGTATTACCTAGACTAAGGTCAGCTTTAACTGCAAAGATAGCCCTCCCTTGAGGAAAAGTAAGAAGAGAAACTGTAATACATTTATCTTTGTTCATGATCCTTTTGAGCCTTGCAAAATGCTGTTTTTTGTATAGTCGTCCTACATTGATGGTGAAAGGTAAAATAGTTTACACTAACCTGAACATTAAAGTACTCTTTTAAAGTTCTATATGGCCTAACATCCATGAGACATAATATTAACAGCTTTAATTAGGAATTTAGTGTTTGTATTTTTCATGATCTATGATGTGGGTATTTCAAACATTTAGTGCAAATATTTCAAATAGTAGTTAGTGGGTGAGAAAGGAGTGCTCCAAACCATACCACTACATTTCTGTTGCCCAAGTACTTTTCTGTGTGTATCAAAGTGCCTCTGTTTTATAGATTGGGAGATGGGAAGATTAGAGGGTTTCTTGATACAGTATGTTTGACTTTTATCTTGCAAAGACTGTTTAAATTCTATCATTGATTGTATGAAATCTAACCAAATGAAACTCAGCTCAACTGAGATCAAGAGTTTGCCAGGTCCTGGCACCATACAACTCTTGAATCTTCCTCTATTCTTGTTACTGATTAGTTATGATGGGGATAACTGGAATTTCTTTGTCACACATGATCTGAGTATTATTCATTATGATAGGTTGATGGTCAAGGAGGAGGAGTTAACCTTCATCAATACATCTTACTTTCACTTGGAGATTATTGCCAAATTCAAGGCTTGAATAAAATCTGAATATCTGCTTAGGCAAGCTCACACTGCAGATATTTTTTTGCATCACAGCATGCACTTGTCCTGTCAAAATTTATTTCATGTTAATTTGTGGTCAAAAGTCTTAGCAAAAGCAACATCCAAGAACAATAATATATCGGGATTATGACTTATCTTGGACAGTTCTATGGAATAAATTTTCAAACATTATTTTACTTCTTACCTCGACAATTCACTCATCATCATCAACAATCAACTTCCCATTTTCTACAATGAACTGAGGTGTCACATCAACTGTGGTCACCTGTGTCAATTCAGGGCCGCTCTCTTACCTTCTTCAACAGTCATACCTGACTGTTCATAGGTTCATAGGCAGGTACTAGGCTAATGGCAGTAGGGGCAAAGTAAGCCTAACCAACAAGGTTCCCTGGCTTTTGCCACCCATGGATGCTATTTACCTGTGCCACTGTCTAGCAGGGCCACTGAAGTGATTCACAGGGTAAATTTCCAATTGCCCATCCACTCATCGAGATTTTTCTTGAAAAGTGCTAGTGACAAACTCTGTTTGACATAGATAGGTAGCTTGTTTCAGAGTATGGGAAGTTTCTGGGACAGGAATCTATCCCTCCAGCATGTTCTGTTTATTGTGGTGATGATGTTTAGGTCTCTAGAGCATGTGGCTCTGAGGGATTGGGATTTCTTTAGGTGTAACATGTCCAGCAGCTCAGGGTTTGACATAGCTTTGTATGTTAGGCAGAGATCACCTCAGAGTAGGAGATATGCTATGGAGTAAAGCTGGAGATTTTTTAGGTGGACAGCATAGGGTAATTGTTTGAGTCCCATAATCTTCTTTGTGAAGTATTTTTGTGGCCTTTCCAGCTGCTGCAGATGCCTTGTCAGGTACATTCCAAATGGGCAGTTGTACTCTATAATGGGTCAGATGAGAGCCGAGTAGAGGGTGACAATGACTTCTTTTTTCCTGGATGAGAACCCTTTCATGATGAGGTGTACCACGTAGAAGGATTTCATGACTACTGTGGTGATGTGAATATCAAAGCAGAGGCTACTGTCCACTAGAGTCCCAAGGTCTCTTATCATGCCTTTGACATTAAGTGGGCTGCCACCTATGTGGTAGTCCATGGGTACAGGGTTTATACCAAAGGGGGTGACAATGCATTTTTTGGCATTGAGCTTGAGGCCATGGCTCTGACACCAAGCATCAGTCTCAGGTGAGGCCCTTTTGCAGGATGTCCATATCATTTGGGGACTCGACTATGGCACCCAATTTGCAGTCATCTGAGAACTTTGTCAGCCAGAGGCCCTCTGTGTTGGCCTGTACTTCAGAGAAGTAGATCCTAAACAGGAGGGACCCAAGACTGAACCTTGTAGAACTCCACTTGTTACAGGTCTGGAGTCAGATTTGAATTCTGCAATTTTTACAGTGTGGGTTCTGTCTGTGAGCCAGTTGGTGACCCATCTTGTGATGTATGGATTTATACCCAGCTTGGTGAGTTTATCTATGATACCAGAATGGGGGATGGTGTCAAAAGCCTCGGTTAGGTCAGGAAAGGGTGTGTGGACTGCCTTAACCTCATCCATGGCTTTGGTGACTGTTTCAAATAAGTCAATCAGGTTCAGTAGACATGATCTTCCCTTCACAAATCTGAACTGGGTGGGGTCCAGAGTTTGGAGGTTACCACTATCCTTGTTTATGAGTTCCATGATAATATGCTCCATGACCTTGCAGACCAGGCTCGTCAGGCTAATAGAGCAATAGTTCCCAGAGTTCGTGGTAGCTCCCCCTTTGTGGAGTGGTACAACTGTTGCCATGTGCCAATCAGTGGGTGCAAAGCCTGTTGAGAGGCTATGATTGAACATGATGCTTAGGCAGGGGGGCTAGTTCATTGTTTTGTCTGGTCCCATGGATGCCATGTTCTTGGCTTTCGATAGCGTAGTTTTCACCTGTTCAGTTGTGATTGCAGGGACACTGCATTCATCCAGTATGGATATGGGCCCTTTAGGAGGTGAGGGGGGTAAAGTTGGCACTGAACCTATCAGCCAGGATGTTGGCAATATCAGTTGGTTCTGTAATTTTTGTGCTGTTGTGCTGTAATTCAGAGCAGATCTGGGTGTTGCCATTGAGATTCTTGACATAGCTGTAGAATGCTTTGTGGTTGTCCTTAGAGTCAGTGGCAATCTTGTTTTCATAGTTCACTTTTGAGGATTTTATGAGGGATCTCAGCTTCTTGCTGAGGCTGACCAGGGAACTCCTCCACTCTTGGGATTTCATTCTCTTTTGCAACAGTTTCTTCCTTCTGTTGTAGAGTTTGTTTATAGCAGGGAACCACCAGGTTGGTTACCTTTTTTTAGAAGACTGCATCCTGGTTCTATTAGGATAGCACAATCCATGCACCCGTGTAGGTGCTTATAGAGTGTGTTTGTATAAGATTCTGCAGTGGTAACTGTATTGTCCATCTGCATGGGGGTTGTGAAAGTGGCCACTTCTGCCTTTAGAAGCATGAAGTTGGCTTTGGAGTAGGTTTTATTGTGGTTTCCTTAGTGGGGGTTGGGGGCAGGATGTGGATACCTAGGGTGATTAGTTTATGGTTGGATCTGACCAATGAGGAGTTGACTTCAGGTGTGGAATGCCTGTCACTCATGTTGGTAACTACTAGGTCTAGGATATTATTGCACCTGGTAAGAGTGTTGACAAGTTGATCCAGGGCATTGGAGTTTATAAATTCTAGGAAGCATTGAGGAAAGGATTTGATACAAGAGTAGTTTTCCCATTTAATGGTGGGGTAGTTGAAATCTCCCACTATTAGGGCGTTAGGTTGGATCCTGATATTCTCTATTATATCAAGAAAGGAGGAGTGGGAATCCTGGGGCATGGTGGGGGATCTGTAGCAAGTTACACTATGGATTGCAGTTTTGCCCAGAGTTAGTTTGCACTTGGATAATTTCAGTTGAATTATGTTGGGCAACTAGCCTGGAGGTGTGGTTGTCCTTAATGAATATGTACACACCTCCACCCTTAGTGTTCTGGCCCTGGTTTGATGGCTGAAAATTATGGTATGAGTTATATCCTAGTAATGCAGTGGTGCTCTCTGGAGCCCTGAACCAGATTTCAGTCACTGCACAGATATCAATATTCTCCATTTTAAGGAGTGCCTCGAGTGAGTGCATTTTGAGGTTTAGACTTCTAGCATTGAGTAGCATTACCCTCAGTTTTTGCTTGCCTGTATCAGTTACGGTGGTGGTTTTGTTTTTTGAGCTTTGCCTAAAAAAAGGCACTATAGGAGTGACAAGAGCCTTAGCCAGTATCAGGAATCCCAGGGGCGACAGGTGCAGGCCATCTCTGGTGAAGCATCGTGGCCTGTCAACCATGTCGTCCCAGGCAGACAAATACTGGATCCCCTTTGAATGACACCAGAAGTTTAGTCAATCATTGAAGTCAATCATTTTGTCGTTGTACTGCAGTATCATTCTGGGCAAAGGTAGGATGCTACTCAGGGCTAAGGTCATACCTGCCTGGATTACAAGATCAGAGAACTCCTCCATGTCTCTTTTCATGTTATCCAGGGAGGTACATCTCAGGTCATTCACACCAACATGGACAATAACTGAGTCATATTTGTACTTGTTGTGGAGTGACCTGAGTGTGTGGATTATGTGGCAGATCCTGGCACCTGACAGGCAGATAACAGTAAACGTATCCTTGTCTATTCTGGTGAGTGGAACATCAGTGTGCCTGACTATAGAGTCACCTATGACCAATACGCTAGGTACATAGTTTTGCCTTATGGGTGATGGTTGAGTGGCACACTGAGTCTGTGTGTTATCTGCCTTTTGGGATGTGGTGAGGGTTGGAGGTTGCTTTCATTTCTGCTTTGGCAGTCTCTGTTGTTTGGAAAGATTCTTATTGAGAGCCTCCGAGAATGATTTTGTGTATCTATGTGTGAGTCTTGGTGGTGTAGATGTACTGGGACTATGAGGTATGTGTGGTGTGTAGTGGGTGTTAGCATTCTTCTCCTGACTGACAAGTTCAGTCTTGGGTTGAAAGAGTTTTGCCTCCAGTTTGGGTAGATAAATGCATCTCTCACAGGTTGTAGTGTTGGGTGGTAGGAGGAGAGGTTTGTCATTGTACATGAGGCAATTGCTGCATTGCCCCAAGATGCCCAGATTCATTGAGTAGACAGGAGAGAACACCAGGAGCTGTCCCATGGACATGCTAGGGATTCACTATTTTTACTAGACAGTGAGGGTAGTAAGTACTTGGGCTTGTTTCCTCAAGGTAACTTGAGGAAGATAAGTAACAAAAGAAACTAGCTAGTTCGAAGGGAAAAACTGAAGAGCAGACTTTGAGGTGCCAAGAATAGTTTAACCCTAGCTAAGCTGCACTGTGCGATGTGCAAACTTCTGCAAACCAGTGTAAACATGGGTTTCTAACTCCGAAACTTGAAAGGGATAGGAATTAGCCTAAAACGGCCAATAAGGTAAATGTCAGAGCTGGAGACCACTCCTCTTGCAGTGGATAGGCTGCTCTAGTGCTTATCACTCTCACCGATAAGCAGAAAGACCTCACACTGGCACAACAAGGTCTGGACTACTCAGAAACACAAACTAAAGTCCTAAAACAAGCAGATCTGGGATCCAGACAATTATAGTATAGGAAAGGGTGGGAAATGAGCAGTACAGATAGTATTTTTTGTTTTTTTTAATTTAAGCAGAAAAATGCACTTAAAACAGTATAAATGCACAGAAAAGGCTGTCACACTTGAGTGTGATGCCTACAGTTATAAATTCAGTTAAACTTTAAGTTTTTAAACAGGTAAAACAAGTGCACACACAAAACAATGAATCAGCAGTACAATTAAGCAGGTGTTTTCTCACACAATCCATCCATCTCACTGTAAGCATCTTCACTTCCTCTTCCATTCTTCCTTCCCTTCTTTTCTTCACCAAATCCTCTTCTGCTTTCATGCACATGCATCTGAACCACTGTGACTTGCTCTCCTTGACCTAGTCTGCAGTTGGATGTATTTTGGCTTCTGCATGATGTCATAGCTTCTTCATCTGTCCAATGACATGCACCCTACCAATTCTCTCAGGTACTTCATCTCTATAACCTCTAGCATCCTCAACTACTCTGTCTTCACTGCTAGAATTCTGTACATTACGGAAGTACTATTCAAACCCCTGTTTTGCACACCTTCCTTTTCAGCTTCTTGGACATGCACCACTCCTGACACTCTATGTCAGTTGGTTGTTGCCTCTCTGACGCTAGCTTTGACCTCCTCGTTTTGAATTATTTTCTTCTCATCCAGCCATCCCAGATACTTGAAGTTGTTAAACCTGTTCTGCTATTTTCCCCCTCAGTGCTATGTTTCTTCAGATTTCCCCATTTGCTGCCTTCACAACTGCCTTCTGTCTACTCAGTTTCATCACCATGCGCCCTCAATATTGTTCCATTCTCCTGTCATTTACTGATGTCCCCATTCAAAGTGTTTTTGTAATGCCACATTGTCTGCATACAGCACCTTTGTTGATCTATCTTCTCCAACCTGTATGCCAATGTTGTCCATCACCAATATGAACAACAGTTGGCTCACAGAAGAACCTTGATTCACTCCACTGCCAATGGGAACCTCTCAGTGAGTCCAAACATTGTTTGCACTTGAGTCATTGGGTCCTTGTCCACAACCTGCACTAAATCTACAAATGTTTCCAAGACTTCAAACCATCACAGAACCCCAAAATCAGCTTTCTTGTGACCCTGTCTTATGCTTTCTTCAGGTCTAGGTATACCCAGCAGAACCCTTTCATCATCTCTAACTTCTTCTGTACTACCTGTCTCACTGAAAAAGATTAGGTAGGTTGTGCTGCATCATGATCTGAATTTCCCATCTTACTTTGTATTACTGTGCTCATTCGCACTTTTATGCAGTGTGACAATAGTGTGATGCCTCTATACTGACCACATTTGTAAATTTCCACTTTGTTCTTGCACACTGGCACTAGAATGTGTATTCTCCAATAATTTGTGATACACCTTTCACTCCATGCTGATATCAGTACACTCAGGAGCCATTTCTCGCCTAACTCATTCAGTATTTTGATCGTATCTGTTGTTATATCATCTGAGCCTGTTGCTTTCCCTGACTGTATTTTCCATAGTGACATTTTTACTTCTTCTAGGATTGGTTCTTCTTAGGTTCATAGGTTCATAGGTAGGTACTAGGCTATCGGCCCTAGGGCCCATACAAGCCTAGCCAAAAAATATACCCTGGCTTTCGCCACCCAAGAAAATTATTTTCCTGTGCCCCTGTCGAGCAGAGCCACAGAAGGGATCCCTGGGGTGAATTTCCCATCCAATCATCAAGATTTTTCTTGAAGAGTGCTAATGAGGAGCTCTGTTTGACACCCTATAGGTAGTCTGTTCCAGAGTATGGGAAGTCTCTGGGACAGGAATCTATCCCTCCAGCATGTTCTGTTTATTGTGGTGACAAGGTTAAGGTCCCTAGAGCATGTAGCTCAGTGGGATTGGGATTTCTTTAAGTGGAGCATGTCCAACAGCTCTGGGTATGACATAGCTTTGTATGTTAGGCAGAGATCGCCCCTGAGTAGGCGATATGTGATGGAGTAAAGCTGCAGTTTTTTGAGACGGTCTGCATAGGACATATGTTTGAGGCCAGTAATCCTCTTTGTGAGGTATTTCTGTGGTCTTTCCAGTTGCTGTAGATGTCTTGTGAGGTACATACCAAAAGGGGCGTTGTACTCTATAATGAGTCTAATGAGTGATGAGTAGAGGGGAACAATGACCTCTTTTTTTCTGGATGAGAATCCTTTTGTGATGAGATGAGCCATGTAGAAGGATTTCCTGACCACTGTGGCGATGTAATTATCAAAGGAGAGACTACTGTCCACCTGTGTCCCAAGGTCTCATCACATTTTCGGCATTAAGTAGACTACCAGCTATGTGGTAGTTCATGGGTACAGTGTTTTTACCAAAGGGGATGACAATACACGTTTTGGCATTGAGCTTCAGGCCATGGCTTTGACACCAGGTATCTGTCTCATTGAGGCCCTTTTGTAGTTTGTCCACATCATTAGGAGTTTCGATTATGGCTCCTAGTTTGCAGTCATCTGAAAACTTTGTTAGCCAAAGACCTTCTGTGTTGGCCTGCACTTCAGAGAAGTAGATACCAAACAGGAGATGACCCAGGACTGAACCCTGTGGTACTCCACTTGTCACTGGTCTGATGTCGGATTTGGAATCCGCTACTTTCACAGTGTGGGTTCTGTTCATGAGCCAGTTGGCAACCCATCTTGTGACATAGGGATTTATACCTAGTTTAGTGAGCTTATCTATAATTCCAGAGTGGGGGATGGTGTCGAAAGCCTTGGCCAGATCTAGATAAGCTGTGTGAATCATTTTACCCTGATCTATTGCTTTGGTGACTGCTTCAAAGAAGTCAATCAGGTTTAGGAGACATGATCTGCCTTTTACAAATCCAAACTGTGTAGGGTTCAGAGTTTGGAGATTACCAATGTCTTTGTTTATGAGTTCTGCTCTTTCATTCTAGGTTGTGTATAGGCAGTACACTTTCACTGGGGTTGCTTCATTCAGAGGCTGTTATAAATACTATTTCCATCTACCTTGATGTCTCGTGGACTCATGAGCAGGTTATTGCTGACACCCCTTATGAATGTTGTCATATAACTATCTTCTTTTTCTTTCTGTCTTTGCCTTGCAGCATAATAGAGATTCTTTGTGTCATCTGTTGAATCACTAAAAGTTGGTGCCTCTGATGCCTTGTTCTTTGCTATTGCACAGCTCTCTTAGCCTCTTTGTTAGTCAGACAGTATTCCTTATTACCATGATCCACATTTGCTATCTCCCTCTTTTTCCTGCACTCCTTCTTTCTTATGATTTCTTCCTGGATAGCTGCATTCCAACACCAGCTTTCCTAAAGTAACTTATTTACATAATTGGCTGCATATTTGTTCAATAGTCTTCACACATGCAGTTATGAGAAACTGCCATTCATCTTTGACTTAACCTATTTGGTGCTAGAGCCCTCAGTAATTCCTTGAACTCTTGTGCTTTTTTTCCAGTCAACTTCTAGATCTTCATCCTAGTCTCTGTTAACCTTAGAACCTCAGTGACTACTGTATACAGCTGACTGTGGCCACCAGTGGTCTATTCTGTGGGCCAACTGTTTCAGTGGCAATGACTTTGCAATATGTGATTCTACCTCATTACCCTTTATTTGCTTGAGGGAAATCTGCTTGAGCTTCATATTGCCCACTACTCTATGTGATTGTGTGACTCTCACCCTCTCTTGCTGGACCATGTGTTGGCTACCATCAAGCCATTTGACAGACAGAAATCCAGAGGTGTGGCCAGGTAGTCCTCATAGTCAGTTCTGTCTCTCCTGATGTAAGCATTCAGATTCCCCATTATCAAACCAGTTCATGTTGTCCTGCTTTATCTAGTAGGTTCTGCAACTCCTGCCTGAATACACTCTTTTCATCACAACCCTGCTGTGGGGACAGTTTGAGATTATGAACACTGTTATATCTTTACACTGGAATCTAACTGACATGAGTCTATCACTAATTCATTTGACAGCCCTCACTGACTTAAGAAAACCCTGCTTCAACACAATTCCCACCCTAATTCTAGTCTGTCCTCCCCATAAATTGTAAATGCTGGTTTCCAAGCCAAGTGGCTTTGCTGCACTGCCTTTCCTTCTTTTCTACTTGATACACAGGATATTCAGTCTCTTCTTTATAATCGTGTCATCCACTTTCAAGTTTCATCCTGCCCAAGAACCTATAGTCATTGTAGAGATTCTTAGTTCATGATTGCTAGGTTGATTAGTTTTACATCCTGTTTTCACTCGACATAGCTATTTCTGGAAGCCTGGGCAGGACCGCTGTCCAGTCTAGCCATTAGCTTATTGATGTAGGGCTGTATGGCACTTAGGCACTGGCCAATAGAGGCACACAGACACCTTTCATCACTAGTCTGTGGTCATGGCATAGTTTGAAGTAGACCAAGTCCTCCACTCATTTATCAATGCAAATATCAATGTCCACTTTTAGTGACATTAGTTAATTTGACCAAAATACCTAGAAACAGTTTTTATCCCATTGTGTGGCTAGCCCTAACTTACTGTGTAGTCTGTGATCCATGTTCTCCTTTCTGGAGGATACTATACACCACAGCTGATGCCTAAAGAGATTGAACTACATACCTCTTTCCCTGACAGGCAGAATCTAGAGTCTGTGGTGCTGTCCAGAACTCCATTCAAATTTTTTTGTGAATTTGAGATGGAAACACTCAGCATTTTTTGGGATGTGAGAGGAACTCCACAGACACAAGGAGTGCCATCTGGATCTCACATTCTTAGGATTGTTAGAAAAAAGTAATACCATGTTTTAAACAGTTACACATTGTCACAGATTTGGAGATTAATGAATAGAACACATTACTATTCCTTCTGTTTATAAACACCATTGATGTATTGCATTATCTGAATGCATTTGGGCAAATGTGAATATTTATTTATTTGTTTTTATTTTATTCTACAGTTTGTTTACCAGGATAGTTCATTGGGCTGAGAATAGCCCATTTTCAATGGAGTCCCAGGGAGAAAAGTTCCATGAACGACAATATAATATGAAGACAATGCATTTATATTTATGTAATACTATTGAAGAGTGATGGTATTACACAACATGACAAAAAAATCCACGTTTGCAGTGAAAATACAGTCAAAAAAGGAAAAGGTAAAATCACACAATCTCACACACACACACACACACACACACACACACACACACACACACACATGCACACGTACACACACACGCACACACATGCACACACACACACACACATGCACACACAGGCACACGCAAATAAGTCAATTAAAATAGGAAAAATCCATTGGTGCATATTCCTGTTAGATTTGTTACAATGTGAAATATCACAGGGTTGACATTACATTTGTACATGAAATCTTAGCAGAGTTAAAGTAGGGCAGGGGGATAACAGGTGTTAGTTGTTGACTCTAAGAAAGGTGGGCAATAAAAAAAAAGTAGAGCAAGAGTAGGAGTAAATAAAAAAAGATGGTAGTATTCAGAGAAGCTCAGTGTGATGAAGAGAACGGAAAAGTAAAGGAGTGTGAGAAATGGTGAAAAAAAGAGTTAAGTCATGTGGGATGAGAGCAGGAACATTCCCAGAGGATTTTGAGATGGGAATGAAGCAGGGTCTTAAAGGTAGAGTGGTTGTCAGTAGTACGGATAAGAGGTGGCAGGGAGTTCCAGAGGTGAGCTAGGGAAAAGGAAAGTAGGTGTTTGCCTGGAGGATGAGCAGGCTTGTGCAGTTCAAGCAAATTCTGGTTATTGGTTCTTAGATGTCTGTTGGGTAGGTGCATTTTGAAGGAGGAGGTAAGGGAGGGGTAGATGGAGGGATTAAAGATGAGTTTATGGGTATGAGTAAGTTGAATGTAGTTAAGATGGTTGGGAAGTTCGAGCCAATTTAGTTTGTGTAGGGCATTGTAGTGGTGGGAGGAAGCTTTATAGCCAGTAGCAAACTTAGAAATGTTGTTACATCAGGAGGATAGCTTTGTTTTTAGAAAATATTGAATATATCCTAATGAATATCCTGACAAAATGCAATTATTTTGGAATTCATATGACATCTAACCTGTTTAAATTATAGAGGCAAAATGCAAACCCTTTTCCTGCAACTCAGTACTAAACTAGAATGTTAGAAATATCATTCTTGCCTTTTCTAATGAAAATTCAAATGACCAAATGTATGCATTTCCCAAAATTCTTTTTATACTGATACATCTCCCTCATCTTTTTAGATTAAAATACCTTGACAAATTTTGGACATTAGTTTCTAAATTGCTATGTATGGGCTGGATCATATCCTAGACTTTGTAGACAGAAGTTATACTTTTTGATTAAGAAGGATGCAGCTGGTTTTCCTAGCGTAAGGAAATATAATGAGATCTTCACCAGATCCTGTATGGTTATAAATGGGGCTGTCATAAGAGTCACAAATATTGACAATAAAAGTTCCTAGATACTAACAAGGTATGGGATTTGAGGGCTTGGAAACATGAGTAAAATGCTAGGTATTTCATTGAGGTAAGCTGCTGAATAAAGGTATATTATGGAAAAGGATTTAGGACTTTTAGGAATATATGATCAATAGTGAACCTCTACATTCGAAGAACTGGATCAAAGCAGGAATCTTATTTCTATTGGACATCTGTGTTTTGCCAAAAAAAAAAAAAAAAGATTAATGACAACAACACATTAAAACCTAGATTTATTGATCACAAATTACTGTGGGGGCAATATTTGCAATTGCATGGCATACTAACAAAATAAAATATTATGGAATCCATTGAGGATGATGACAAAAAATAAGAATGAGAATGTCAGTTTGGACATATACATGGGTAATTTTAAGAATGTTATTCATTGCCTTCTAACATTGTTCACCCTATTATGGATTGGTAAAATCAACTAATTCGGGATGTGCATGACGTTCCTATTGATTCATCAATTGGAGTTTCAGCAAACAAAAGATCAAAGAATGTTCATTGAAAGCATTTACACAAACTGTGGAGTGTTCATCTTTTTCCACTGTTGTGAGACCTTGGAATTGGTATATATAAATTTTGGAGTTGTGGTGTGTCTTGCCGTCTAGCAAAAATATTTTTGGAGGTTTGAGGAAATTCGTTTTGGTGAATGTTTTTCAAGTACTTTTTTTATTCATTCACTGCATTTAGAGACTTGGTTTGCTTTCATGTACATGATACTCTAGAGGAAAGATTATCTAGTCCATCTCTCTACTTCATATCCTAAGCAGTCACCAACTTGGAATGTTTAAATTTATACATCTGTGGCAGCATTCTCCAAAGAGGCTGTTCCAGCATGGATGGTCCTATTCCAATAGGTGTTGGCATTGTAATTCTCCAGAAAGATCTATTTCCATATGATCTAGCTCTGCCCAAAATTTAAAAAACAATTAGCCATAACAGCAGTTTTCTACTGGGCTAACAGTTCTATTTATGGTCTGTGTTTTATTTCTGATGTCTTACAATTTTTTGGCTATCTCTCAATTTTGGCTGCTAGTCTAGCCCCAATGGACAACCCAAATATAAACCATTCCCTCTGTAAGTCAATACGACTGATTTGCACATCATTTATAGAATCACTCTTCAAACATTGGAAACTTATACCATTCTGGTGGAAAGTTTATATTTGCTATATATAAGCAGATACTCAAACTAGACTCCTTCACATGTAAGCAAAGTGAAATGGACCAAGGGGTGAGTGATTTTTTTATATGCAGTTGTACTGACAATGACTTAGTTTAATTTTAGGAAGTGAAACTAAGAGATAGTTTGTCACGTAGGGTCTATGTTGTCAGTTTCTATATTGTCACATAGGTCACATTCTGTAATGCAGATTCTGTGCTCAATAAGCATCAAATGTTTGTGTTATAGCTGTAATTATGAAGCACCTTATGATAGTCGATAATGATCAAGGCATATATCTTATGGTTCATGATAAATTCTGAGACTTCAGGTTCTGTTTGTTTTGGAGCTGATATCTAGTTGAACTTTATGTCTCCACCAGTAACAAACATTCAAAATAAAATGACATTCCCAGTACCAGATTACTAAATTGTGCATTTAAGTGCTTCATCAAGTTTGGTTATTTATTTTGAAAGTTTTAGCATACACAATATATTTTTGTATTTAAAACTGTGATTTCTATATTCCTCAAGTCAAAGTACTTCTTTTGTTATCAAGTCACAAGTTTTTCATAGTTGATTAATAATGAAGTGTTGGTTTGACTTGTCATATGCCTTGTGTGTGTTTTATATAAGCGTGTATTTGTGTCATATAACCTTAGTGTCCAGGTTATCTGAAAGAGTTCCTGTAGCCCTATGTCTTCATGAGACAGCTCTCATAATCCCTTGTGTAGCTGCAGCTTGTTCTAAGGATAAAGTTACAGACATCTGGTTGGATTTATTTTCCTTATCTCTCTGTGGTCATTTGGAACTAGCTACCATTCCTGCAGTGTACTTGTGAGATATAGTCTACCTTCACAATGTCCCTTATAATTTATCTTTTTAAGAGAGCTTATTGCAAGCCTGGCAAGGGTATCTTCACTAATTCTAAAATACTGAATTTCTGAACAGCTCACATGGATTTTATTATAATATAATGATATGTAATATGTACTATGTTTTTAAATATATTTTGCTTGTTACTGCTTTTTTCAGTTTTACACATACTTGGTTTAAGTCTTCTATTGCAAATTAATTAACTAATTACTAATTAATGTGTCAGTGTTAATGACACAACAGGTAGCTCACTTGCCTTTGGGGCAGAAGGCTCTGAGTTCTATCCCCACACTTGGAAGATTGATCACTAACATTACAGCCCAGCATAAAGGGTATGCTGTATTCCTAAGTGTGCCGTCCTTTGGATGAAACATTAAACTAAATCCCCATCTGCTTGAATCAGTGATAGCTCATGTGGATGTAAAAAGTCCCATGGCAACTATTGAAAAGAGTAGGAGTCCTTTATTTATATACAAAAATAACTCTTATTTACAAAATATTTACATATTTACAAATATTTTCATATGTATAAGCACGTATTCATAATTTTCTATACAATCATGCTACATGCTCACTCCTTTTTCCATCACCACCATCTGATTTTGCTTAATATTGTTTATAAAATCTGTCTACCATTAACTTAATTCAATTTATTCTTTCATTCCATATAACCCATATAACATAAAATTACTTTTTATCTATTATTTTAGCATATTCTTTACTTCTATTCTTATATCTATATTTAATGATATCCTTGTTTATTTTATCCACTTCTTTTATATCTTCAAAAAAATCATCTTTACATAGTTTTCCCCATAACTTTTTTTTTACTTTTTTACATTTCAAAAACACATGTTCTGTAGTTTCTTCTTTTTGACAATGTAAATATATTCTATCACATTTCTTTTTATATGGTATAGTTCCTGTTACTGGCAATTTATCTAACAGTCTCCACAAAAAATCTTGACATTCTACTTTCTGATTACCCTATCTGCCTCTTATTTTCTTTCATCTATTAGATTTTTCCATGGTTTTGCAAAGTAATCTTTTATCATTACAATTTTATACCATAGTTTTCTATCTTTTTGCATATCATCAATTGTTATTTTCTACAAATATTTTTTTTCTTGGCAACATTTTATTTCTTCATTTATACACTCTTTTTCTCTTTTTTTTTTTTTTACCATACCCCAAAATTCACCATAATTATATTTATACAGCTTTAATACTAATCTCTCATCTTTTTCATTTATTCACTTTAATACTTTGCGCAAATGTAAAGAAGCAGCTCATACCACTTTGTTAATTAACCCTAAACCTCCTTCTTCTTTATTTACATACAAAACTCCACTTTTTACTTTTTACTTTGTTTAATCTAGAACCCTATATATAAACGAAAAAAAATCTGCAATAATTAATTTTCAAGTACTGTTGGCAACATAAATACACTTGCTAAGTATGCTATTTTTCCCATCAGTACTGAAGTTATCAAATAAGCCTTTTTTCCTGAATGATAATTTATATGCTCTGTAGAAAAGCCATGTTTGCTTTATTTCTTCTATTGTTTTTTCTCATTGCATTCTACTTACATCTTTATCACAAAATTGTATACCTAACATGAGATTTCATTCATTGTAAATATATATACCCCCGATCTTTAATATGTCAGCTAAACTTTTACGTTTCACTTTATTTAAAGCCATCCCTATCATCTTTAAAGGGTCCATATTATAAATCTGAAAACCTTTTTGAGTGAATACCACAACAGAGACACATATAGCCCAAACCAGAAATACGACGAACCCGCTAAACAGCGAAATTTAAAATCTCGAATTGTCATAGTCGGCCAACCCCACCTAACTACCTACCTAAATAAAATGAATAAACCACATATATACACTAACCAAACCCTACTTCTAACCCTACACTAAACCTTACATACATTACTATCTATGCACTTACCTTAACCCGCACCCGAACCCTAAGGTCCATAACTATCGCACACTTACCCTATGGAGATATACCCAAACAAAACAAATAATCCACACACATACACTTAACAAAACCCTGCTTCTAACCCTACACAAACCCTTACATACATTACCTATCTATGCACTTACCTTAACCCGCAACCTAACCCTAAGGTCTGTAACTATCGCACACTTACCCTATGGAGATATACCCAAACAAAACAAATAATCCACACACATACACTTAAAACCCTACTTCTAACCCTACACTAAACCTTACATACATTACCTATCTATGCACTTAACTTAACCCTGACCCTAACCCTAAGGTCCGTAACTATCGCACACTTACCTTACGGAGCTATACCACAGATGGGCCAACCATGACAAATCAACATTTCAAATTTCGCAGTTTTGGACATTCGCCACTTCCGTAGTTCCCGCAATATGTGTCGCTCTTCTCAGATTCGCTCAAATGAATCTTCGGGCTTCTAATATCGAACCATCTTTAAACATTCATTTCTTCATATTATTACTTCATTTATCCAAATTTTGTTTTTTTGCAATTACTATAATGTCATCTGCAAATGTTTACATAACTGGAATTCTTAACCCTTCACGTGTTCCCCGCATCCCTCATTTTGTAATTTATTTCACATACTATCACATTCATAACTAATGCAAAGAGTATACAACTCATTGGACATTCCTGTCTTATACTACTCTTTATATGTACCACTTGGCTTAACCAGCAATTTACAAGTATTTTTACTTTATTATTACTATACACTGACTTACATAATTTACTAACTTTCTCACTTATATTATATTCTTCCATTATTACCCATAAAATTTCATGTCTAGTTGTGTCAAATGTATTATAAGGTCTTCTATCATGATTTTAACTTCTTTCTGTTTATAATGTCATCCACAATTTCTCTAACTATCATAAATAATTCTTGATATCCCTTCTCCTTTATACTATATCTGCTATCTTCTATAATATTTCCTATTTTAGTTTCAAATCAATTTTCTATTCTTTTCTTAAAGATCTTAAAGTCATTACTACTTAATACTATTGGTCTCCATTTTTTTATAAGTTTCTTCTGCCTTCCTTCTTCCATATGAATTAATATTCCACTATATAATTATTTGTACTAACCATTCATTCAAAATCTTTAAAAAAAATACTTTTTTTCCAATCCCTTAAATTTTTATACATTTAATGCCCTATTCCTTCTGGGCCTGCATCTGAATTTATATTTACTTGTCCTTATAGTTTATCTAGCTCATTTAAAGAAATTTCTTTTTCCATCTCTTTATTCTGTTCATTTTTTACTTTCTTTGCTTGTTTTTTACTACCTCATTTAAAGAAATTTCTTTTTCCAACTCTTTATTCTGTTAATTTTTTTACTTTCCTTGCTTGTTTTTTACTACCTTCGTTTCTT